>NC_063195.1:35161893-35329393 GCF_017589495.1 Alosa alosa | reverse complement strand
AATAAACTTCAATACGTCCAGAACTCAGCTGCCCACCTTCTCATATCTACCCTTCGTCGTGACTACATCACCCCTGTCCTCCACAACCTCCACTGGCTCCCAGTCAAACACAGGATCAACTTCAAAATACTTCTCCTCACATCCAAAGCACTCAATAACCTTGCCCCTCTATACCTCTCGGACCTCCTCATCTGCCACATTCCTGCCCGCCGCCTCAGGTCTGTCGATGCCAATACACTCAAGACCAGCAGGACTATATTCTGGACCTGGGGCAACAGGGCCTTCTCAGCTGCTGCCCCCTCCCTCTGGAACGCTCTCCTCGACCACATCAAACAGTCAAACCCCACCATCCTTCAAACAGGCCCTCAAAACTCAACTCTTCAAGCTTTTTTCTGTTAAAAGACTTCCCTCAGCTTTTCCATTTCTTTTTTTTCATTGCCCACCTCTTGAGCGTTGTCCTCCGCTTTGTCCATGCACCTGTGTGTTTTCTCTGTTCATTGTAACCTTGTCCATGTACCTCATCTGCTTGTACCTCATACTGTAAAGCGTCTTTGAGTGTCTAGAAAAGTGCTATAAAAATAAGTGTATTATTATTATCTTTATATTATTATATATATATATATATATATATATATATATATATATATATATATATATATATATATATATATATATATATATATAATTAAAGGTGCAAGTTACCATTGCATTGCTATCACTTAGTTAAACTAGATGTACCGCTAGATTTTGCATTGCATTGCTATCACTTAGTTAAACTAGATGTACTCAACATGACATGCCACTCAGTCCTGCACATTCTCTCCGCAAAAATAAATCACAAAATAAATGAAAAAAAAAAAAATGTCACTATACGACAGTTGACCGTCTATATGACCGTCACTTCACTGCACGGTGGTCATAATAAGACAAAGGTGCAAATTACCATGAACTGTTTAGAGCGCAGCACAAATAGGGACATTCTGGCAGATACTCATCTTGGTGCTTTGCCCATGAATACCAAGTCTGTCTTGTATTAGTTGCATTGTATTGCACAGCATGTTTCAAAAGGAAGTCATTTTAAGCTGCTTTCTGAGGGAGCAATTACCTAAAAAGTTTGGAGAATTACTGAACAGCTTCCCTCCTTTATAAAGCTGTCTGGAACATCAATTAAGAGCTCCCCATAAACACCCCGTCTCTACGCAGCTGGTCCAGTAAGAGCCATTGTGATGATTTCACTTGAATTATGCATTTGTAATTGCTTTTCTTGTCAGCATTTTTATGTTTCCAGTTTTCTCATTCACAAACAGTTCATCATGCAACAGTTAATTTTGAAAAGGCACTTTAAATACACCTTAAGGCTATGGGTAGGATTGACAGAGCTAGAATGGCATTTTTAAGATAAATGTGAATAATAAAATAAAAACTACTTCCAAATGTATGTAAGACGCACCTGACTGATCTTCTGTAGGTGGAGGGTATGTGTGTGGTGTGTGCTGAAGGCTGTCAAGAGCTTCATGAATGGGATATTGAATGTGAGTGGGAGCACCTGAATTCTGTTGGCCCAGGTTTTCTATGGAAATGACTCAGAGTTTCTTTTTAATGGATCTCTACTCTGACTAAGAACACAGTGAGATGGCTGAATTGCATCCAGCAACTCATTACTGCAAGAGCAGTGTCTGAAAAAGTGACTTAATGGGAAATTTGGAATGGAAATGTCGACTGCCCACGGAAGTCATCACCAGTGAATGAATGGCTGTGGAAATATATGTGCATTTTGTTTTATTTATTTTGTTTAATTTAATTTATTCCTTATTCAACTGGATAAGGTTCGATTGTGAACATCACAAAAGCAAAGACTAAAGACAAAAGTTTCAGCTCTACAAGTTCATGTGAAATAGATCTGGCCATTTAGATAGGCCCATGTGTAGCTTTATGGAAGATTAATGATATGTACCAGTCCTGTAGAAAAGACCATGTTGACCTCCTGAGTCCCATACACTTAGTTAGGAAGAGAACGGTCAACAGAGACAAGTCCACAGTTAATGGTAAAAGGAAAATACAACAAAGATAAGGGTAATCAAGCACAGACATTACGAAAGAGTAATATTTCTGACTTCGCTGTCAGGTGTTTATCATACTGACTGTAATCTAATGATTTTGAGATCATTATGAGACTGTGTGAGCTAAACATCACCTGCATTTCTCAATACCCCTCTCAGTGTTCACCAGCAGCAAGGCTCTAGTCTGGCTTTCACCAGACTAAGTTCAGTCTTTTAAGATTGAACATTGGTCTGGGGAGTCCGCTATGTATTTTCTACTGCACAAGAGGCGTGATCAACGGGCATAGTTCAAATGACTCTGTACGCAATTGGATAGTCATTCACCAATCTGACCAACGAACCGGGTGACGTTTGCAGAGCGACGCGAAAACTCCAGGCTCTCCCGCTATCGTCATCGTTTTAAATCTGCCAATAGCGCACCAGGTGGATAAGCCAGTTTGTGATTGGTAACGGAAGCAGCAGAAAAAGATGCACAGGTTTCCAGCCTGAGCTGCAGGGCGAAAAAGAAATCGCCGGCAGATCACAAGGCTCTATACCTACAGCAATATTTGCAAACATTTAGATAGTTAAAACAGTTAACTCTCAGTGTAGATGGAAATATCTTGTCTGCTAAGCAATGCAATAATCTAAAAAAGCAATGCAATAATCTATGCAAAGAGGATACAGCAATGCATCACACAAGCATGTCAAAATGCCTCATTGTTACTGTTTGTTGAATGACAAAGTAGCAATATGGCAGTTTTGGTCAAAGTCACCTTGGTGAAGTGTGACATTCTCCCGTGGTTGTAGTGCATTCTACAAAAAACAGTTGATATGTCCAGTCCAGGTGGTGCATATTAGTTAAAGCATATTGTGGGGAGAGTTTAGCCTGACGAGCCACATTAAAATGTAGGGTCTGGGCACTCACCGTTCGCAGTGCTCAGTCCGAGGGGTGGGACAATCAGTTGTCTTTCAAATTCCCTCTGCACGCAATAGGACAGCGGCAGCGCTATGAGTCCCATGCGTTTCCCACCAGCGGAGCTAGTTGGCTAGTTCAAACGTTTGCCAACTTAATAAAAGCTTAACTCGTGTCACACTGTTTGCCAGCAGCAACATCCATCTTATTTGTTTTCAAGTAGCAGGGAATTCAAGCCAAACAGTTGCAACTCTGCCATCAATCATTATGTTAAGCCCACCTAACGACTCCATACACGATTTCATTGGCCTGATTAAGTTTCGATTTCTGGAGCTCACAAGCCAACGGAGAGTTGCTAGACTAGCCCTGGCAGCAAATGTAATTTGCTGCCGCTAGGGGCGTGTCTAGATTTCTAGGCTAGGGAGAGTTAGGAAATTACTGTAATGACAGATCATGTTAATAGTGTCCTTAATCCATAGTCCATTTGAATGTATGAGGAATGTGCCCTGTGTAAACGTATATGAAAAACTGAACTGAAGCATATAGCTTTGCCACAATCCCTACTTCGTTCTTGGTAGTATTCATCTCAATGCTACCTGGACTTACATTAGGGGATAAAAACAACAGAAGCCTTTTCTCACAACGGCAGCAACCACAGCTCCCCAAACTGGGACAGGGAAAATCATTTTGTGTTCCATACGGTAGCAAAGCCCAAAGCCTCTGAGGATATGACCCCTGAACCTCACCTGCAAATATACAAATACTCTTACACACACACACACACGCACACAAGAATTCACACACTTATGCCTCTGTCAATTGCCCGAATTCACTCCTCTAAACTCTTCTATGAAGTTCTTTATGTAGCAATCTATATATCCTAAACTCTGGAATACCCCCCCCCACACACACACCCATTAGACTGGCCCCTCCTCGAAATATTTTCAAAGCCCATTTCTACTCAAACTCAGTTTAAGCTTTCTTTTCAGTTGGCTGTTTACCCCCACCTCCCCACTACCATATTTTAGATTGTAGATTATTACCTTGTATTTCTTATCTTTTTGTTCTTGATCCTGTTTTCTGTTTGTTGATTTGTTTTTGTTTTTTGTTGTGTTTTTGTTTTTATTTATCATTATTATTTTAATTCAGGATCTACTTTGTTTTGTTATTACTAAATTTTTTATACTATTCTTTTACTATTACAATTGCTATTTTATTTCATTTTTACAGCACTTTGGTCAACTGTTGTTGTTTTTTGAGCTATATAAATAAATTAAAATTGACATTGATATATACCATATAAAAGTTAAAGACCAAATCATGTTGCTAACAACAACATAATTAAAAAGTACTCATTTGCCATCCCTCATATCCCTGACTTCATCTGATTGACAAAGCCACGTGTTCAGCATGTCTCCCAGTCCCCTGTCTTACGACTGCTCTAAAGGTTGGCACAGTCCCCTGTCTGCTTTAAGCTGCCTGTCCATAGCTTGGCCCATGGGTCTGCTTTAAGCTGCCTGTCCATAACTTGGCCCATGGGTCTGCTTTAAGCTGCCTGTCCATAACTTGGCCCATGGGTCTGCTTTAAGCTGCATGTCCATAACTTGGCCCATGGGTCTGCTTTAAGCTGCATGTCCATAACTTGGCCCATGGGTCTGCTTTAAGCTGCCTGTCCATAGCTTGGCCCATGGGTCTGCTTTAAGCTGCATGTCCATAACTTGGCCCATGGGTCTGCTTTAAGCTGCATGTCCATAGCTTGGCCTACTGTACGCTGTCCCACATTGTCTCATTCTTCTTCCTATGGGCTGCATGTGATGAGCTTGAGCAACAGGACTGTGGGTCAGTTTACACTGAGCTTCCACTTTAAGAATGCTGCTCTGAAGGTTGGCACAAAGCAGATGACCTTGCTGCAGTACAGGCCTCCTCATCCTCTCCTATATCCCTGCATGTCTCAAAACCAGTTATGACTTAAATGGGCTTTGACGTCAGCAATGAATCTTGAATGAGGCTTATGTAATTTTTTTGCTTAATATGTGTTTCATGTTAGATGTCTATTTGTTTTGAATCAGATGGGCATTTATATTGTGTGTGTGTGTGTGTGTGTGGGGGGGGTTATAAGGGACAGCACTACAAAGGGAAAAGAGATAAGAGAATTTGTGACAAGAGATCCCAAAGGATTTATGGTGTGTGTGTGTGTGTGTGTGCGCATGTGCGGGCGGGTGTAGACGAGGGACGGGGGAGTAGCAGTCTGTTTAGCTAAGCACACAGATAAAACGCATTGTAAGCCATTTATTTTTCTTCTTACCCCATGTAATGAGTTCATTGTTGTCAACGCCATGAAACAAGCCATGTATTTTGCATAATGAAGAATATATAGTAATAGTCATGAACTGTGGTGTGGTATCAGTTACAAGTATTTCTTCCATTACAAAGTGGCACAGCAAAGTAAAGGCACAGCAACAAGAAATGTAACAATTTATTCATTGATAATCATTCTTCTGCCAAGAAATATATTTCCTCTATCAGAATGCTTGCCAAGCAACGTCGAGACGCAGCTACTTTAACTTTTGGATCAAGTTATGGTAGAGCAGTAATATGCGGTCAAGGTGTAGGTTTACAGTATGCTGCATTTTACAAGGGCATCAAACGTGATTCAGCCAATCACAATCAAGGACCGGAATTTCTGATATTGACCATCAGACAATAAACCATGCCGCTAATGATAAAGAAACTTCACAAATAAAATGGGAAAGTTCCAAGTGTTGTATGGCCAGTGGGAGAATGGACTACTTCCAGAATGATATGAAAGACATGAATCAGAAGCACATAAATTGTCTTTCAGCAGACAAATATAAGAGATGTTGGACCTCCAAACGTTGGGAAGCTTAATTCATGTTCTGTAGCATTCTGAAGAGCAGTATAATAATTGCTTAATAATTACCATGCCCTTGCCATTGTACACCATGTTCGTACTTACAGGTAAAAGTAATGGTATCATTTCCATATGTTTACAACTAGACCACATGGGTATGTATTGCCTTTGGTGTCTCTAAGGAATTGTAATGATTTCACGATTCATACTGATGTCTTTAATACTCATGTAATGACCTCAGACATAACCTTCTGATATCACAGTAATTGCAGACAAAATATGAATCTTGTATGAAGTCACTAAATGTCCAGTTGCGACAAAAAGGGCTGCTGCACAATTTTGAGTCTCTCTCTCTTGGTCCCTGTCACAATTGGATAGGAGAAAACCACTTAATTCTGCTGGAATTAATTTGATCTGACTGTTCAGAGAATCTGCTGAAAAACAGGTTAGGCGAGAGAGGAGAGAGAGGGGAAAATACTCTAGTTGATTCTTTCATCTATACATTATGCTTTCATACAGCTGTGTGTGTGTGTGTGTGTGTGTGTGTGTGTGTGTGTGTGTGTGTGTGTGTGTGTGTGTGTGTGTGTGTATGTGTGTGTGTGTAAATGTACAGAAAGAGATATGGGGTGGAATTGTGAATGGAAATAAAAAGGGAAAAAATGCTAAATAATATAAGCTCATTAGCATTTTAAAACTGACCTGTTGTTGAGGAATGGAGATGAGAGAAGTTAGTCAGAACCGCCAGCATGATGGATGCAAAGGTGAGAAAAGACAGAGAAGACCCACGCTGCCTCTTGGTGGACAGACACACTCACACACAGTGAGTTAAGGTTAAGGTTGGCCCTGCAGTGCGTGCGCTTCTCTGTGTACTTCATGAGATTAGGGAAAATAAGCGATGATGGCTGGTGTCAGTAGAGAAGTAAGCACAGCATGGTGCTGCTCTCATGTTAGTGTGCTACTGTGTGCTGCTCTGGCTATGTCAAGGTATGATGAGGCAGGATGACATATGGCAGGGTGACATGTGGCAGGATGAACGGCATATCATTGTGTGGGTGTCTAGTTTGGTGCCTAGTTCAGGTTCAGATGTGTGTTGTGGCTTAATGTGAAGGCTTAATGTGTAAGACTTAATGTGATGCGGTCTAGTGGCATTCCAGGCCTCCGTCTGTCACCTTCCATTTCACATGTGCCTTCTTGAAGCAAAGTTTTCCCCATGATGCTTTTTCTACTCTCTTAAAACAACTGTTGTTTTTAACACATATCTGTGTCCAGATAGGGACAACACTGTTTGTGTTGTATTTGTTACACAATGTGTGTTGAAAATAACACAACTTGTGTTGAAAACAACACAACTTGCATCGAAAACAACACAACTTGCATTGTTTTTCAACACATCTCTGTGTCCAGATAGGGACAACACATTCGTTTTAAGAGTGTATGAGCCCAACTCTGACGGGGGCCCCCAGAGAGCACTGCACAAAACATGTCCCCCAATTGACCTGTCGCTAAGCGCCACCCTTAGAACGCTGATGAGCCAATGACAGTCCAGCCTCAACGGGACTCGGACAACTCCATAGGAAACAACAGGGAGGAGGCATAAAATGACAAATTAATGGTTATTTATGGAGTTTATTAACTCAAAAAACCCCGACGGAACACCATGGTCAAACTTTTTGCATGGGGAACGTGTAATACTGATAGCTGATACCCCGAGAGGCTAGAAAATGGGGTATATTTTCCATCAACAGTAGCCTACAGAACGTCTCTCGTGTTTGCAACAGCTCGACGTAATGTAGGCTACTAAGCCAACAACGTGGCCACAGGTTCCCTGTTAAATCCCAAGATGAAAATGCTCATTAACCAACTATTATATACTTACTACATCAAATATTAACGTAACCTAACATATCTTAGTATCAATCTTCCACTAGCTAGCTAGCTAGCATTAACGTCAGTGGTTTTTGTCGTGTTCTTTATAATTTATATGCGTGAGTCATTCAACTGTGTTTCGAACATGAACTAACTTTATTTGCTCTCCCCCAAAACATCCCCAGCACCAACAACACATTAGATCATAGCGCCCCCAACAGGACAATGTCATTAAACATTTTACAATATACCACATAGACTACCTCTGTCTCAGCAGACCTTGGGGGATTATTCTGCCCCACTGGTAGAAAGGTCTGTCCTATCAGAAACTTGCATGGAAGAACAAAGTTACCACAACATCCATCGTATGTATTTAAACAATTGCCTTTTTTCTCTTTTCCCTGTTATCCACACTCAAACATAGGTTAACATAAACACAGATTTCTGTAACTATCATTAATACCCACTGACTCTCTTTTCCCCATATAAACCTGTTGAACATTAGATGTCCCCCCAGTTCACAGGATAAACCTATTAGGCTTAACGATGACCCTCCCAGATCTGGTTCTGAGACTGGTAGTCCCTGCTGGTGAAGACTGGGGTGCCACAACAGGTGATAAAGGTGGCTGTGCAGCAGGTGGCTCAGGTGGCTCTTGCTGCAGTGGGAACCGTTCGTCCTGCATTGGTGTTTGCAGAGGTATGAGGTGCTGGTGGTTCCGTCTCATAAGGTAGATCGACCAGGTAAGACCTCGGAGTGGAGTGATTGCAGAGCACAGTCCCCTGCATCTTTGCATTGGTCACCCATACCTCGTCACCAGGTGATAGGTTTGAGAGAGTCCTAGCACGGTGACGTCTGTTATAATTTCCAGCATCAGCAATCCCCTTCTCTTTTTCCTTCTGGGCAAACCTGAGACTGTCTGGCAGTACAGGGTCCAACTGAGAGGGATGAGACGGCACCGTAGTACGGAGACGCCGACCCATAAGGAGCTGGGCTGGGCTGTAGCCGCTCTGGAGAGGTGTGGCCCTATAGGCGAGTAGAGCCAGGTAGGGGTCTCCTGCCTTTTTCAGAAGGTTTTTTACAGTCTGGACCGCCCGCTCTGCTTCGCCATTGCTCTGCGGAAATGTCAGGCTGCTAGTGACATGTGTGAACCCATAAAAAGCTGCAAAGGACGTGAAGGTTTGTCCAGAAAACTGTGGGCCATTATCTGACATCAGAACCCCTGGGATGCCGTGACGGGCAAAAATTGACTTTAGGTAAGTAATGATGATCAGTGGACCTGGTCTGACATAATAGGGCGATTTCAATGTACCTGGAAAAGTAGTCAATGACGAGCAGGTATGTTTTGTTCTCCAGGGTAAATAAGTCTGTCCCTAACTTCTGCCACAGCCTTTTAGGACATTCAGTTGGCATGAGTGGCTCTTTGTTATTGTGCCGCTCTTGTATGCAGGTCCTGCATTTAAGCACCATGTCGCTCACTTCCTGGCTGAGTCCTGGCCACCACACAGACTCACGAGCCCATGCTTTGCACTTTACTATACCGAGGTGTCCCTCATGTAGTTTAGCAAGCACATCATTCCGCATTCCCGATGGTATTACAAGTCGCATGCCTTTAAGTAGCAAGCCATCTCTCACGGTAAGTGTAGCTTGCTCAGGCCAGTAGTTCTTCAGCACCGGCTCCAGCTTTGCATGTGATGGCCATCCTTCAGTGCACAGTGCCATTACACGTGAGCAGACACTATCAGCTTTTAACTGTTCCTTCAAGTTCTCAATATAGGAGGAACTGACGGGTAGGCTCTCTATGACGCAGTCCACATAAATGTTAGTGCTCTCCATTAGCTCTCGATCTTCCATGGAGGTGCATGATGTCACAGGTGAGCGTGACAGTATGTCTGCTGTCTAAAGTGACTTTCCTGGCGTGTACACAATCGAATATGTGTAGCGCATCAGCCTCATCCTGAAGCGCTGAATTCTTGGAATTCTTGGCGGCAAAAGATCTAGAGCTTGGGCCCCAAGTAGGCTCAGAAGAGGTTTGTGATCGGTTTCCAGGCAGAACAGCTTTCCTAAGAGAAAATCTTTATATCGTTTGCATGCCCAGGTGAGCTCCAGGGCCTCCTTCTCCTCCTGCATAACACTGTTCTGTTGGAGTGAGCGATCGTGATGTGTAAGTCACAGGCTTCCATTCCTCCCCCCATTTCTGAAGAAGAACACCTCCCAAGCCATATGACGATGCATCAGCCGACACTTTGGTTTCTCTGTTGGGGTCGTACATGGCCAGCACTGGAGGAGAAGACAATGCTTTCTTCAGTTTTTCAAACGCTGCTGCCTGGTCCACGTCCCAGACCCAGGAGTTTTTCTTCGAAAGTAGGTCGCGCAGTGGCTTATCCATGTCTGCTAGCTGGGGAAGGAACCTCCCCAACTGATTTACCATCCCAAGAAAACTCCTTAACTCGGTTACATTTGTGGGCTCCTTCATTTCTGTGATGGCCACAGTTTTCCTCGGGTCAGGATGGATGCCCTCGATAGTAATGATTTGGCCTAAAAAGACCACCTTAACCTTGGAGAGTTCGCACTTGTCTACAATTAGAGTAATGCCTGCCTTTTCCAGTCTTTGTAGCACGGCATGGAGTCTAATGTCATGCTGCTCCTGGTCCTTCCCCCACACCAACAGGTCATCAATGTGGCAAATGACACCTTCCAACCCTTCTGTGACCTCAGCCATCCTGCACTGAAAATGCTCAGGAGCGGAGGCTATGCCAAATGGGAGGCGGTTAAAGTGGAACCGCCCGAAGGGTGTGATAAACGTGGTATACTTTGAAGACTCCTCTGTAAGGGGAATCTGCCAGAAGCCCATATTTGCATCCAATTTGCTGAACAGTTTAGCCCCAGCAAGTGTTCCAAGGCTCTGTTCCACAGATGGCAGAATGTACTTTTCACGGCACACATACTGATTCAAGCCAGTCAAGTCTACACACAGCCTCACCTTATTGTCTTTCTTGGGCACAACCACAATTCCGGCACACCAGTCCGTTGGCTCCTCCACCCGGCTTATGACACCCAGTGCTTCCATACACTGGAGCTCTTCTCTGACTTTGTCCACCAGTGGCAGAGGAAACCTCCTGGGGGTTTTCACAGAAACAGGTACGGCCCCTGGTTTAAGCTTGATGGCGTACGGCTGCTGGACGACACCCAGGCCACTGCACAGCCTGGGGTAGCTAGACTTGAGTGTCTCCATGTCTATGCTATCAACACGGTGTAGTAAGCCAAGGGCTTTAATGGCTGGCAACCCGAGCAAGGGCTTGCTTAGATTTTTGACCACATAAATGTTCTCGAGAGCCTGCTTATCTCCTCTCCTCAGCTGCAGACTAGTGAACCCTGCCACTTCCAATGGAATCTGCCCTGGACCTAACAAAGGTTTCTTTGGCTTCTGGAGGACAGGCTGCTTGGCATTAGAGAAAATGTAGTCAAAATGAGACTGTGAAACGACTGTGACATCCGCTCCAGTGTCAAGTTTAAAATTAATGTCCAGTATGTCTATCTTGACAGTCCACGCATCACATTCAGATGTCACAGAGCCAAGAAAGAAACTTTCCTCTTCTTCCTCTATACCCATGCACAGCTCTGCCTGTGCGACACACATGCTGGTAGTGTCCCCTTTTTCCACAGGAACGGCACATAGCATCATTAGCAGGGCATTCGTGCTTGGCATGAGGCACACCACCACATTTGTAGCATTGGGATCCTTTTTGAATTTTGCTTTGACTGCTGTGTGGCCCTGAATTTACTTTTATCTTTTTGCGGTCTGCCTTGTCACAGTCTGTCCACAGAGCTACCATCAGTTGGCTTTACGCCACTAGCATCATTCCTCAGAGTGCTTTGTTGCTTTTTTATTTCTTCGGATTGTCTAGCTATATCAATGGCTTTCTACAGACTTAAGTCTTTTTCCATTTGCATACGTTCGGACAGCCGCGAATCTGCCAATCCAACCACTATCCTGTCTCTTATAAGCTCGTCATGCAAAGTCCCATAATTGCAGTATTCTGCTAATGCATACAGGGCAGTCACGAATGCATCAACACTTTCATTTGCTTCTTGTTTCCTCATATTGAATCATGCACGTTCGTAGACAATGTTCTTTTTCACGATAAAAAACGCATGAAAGCCTTCTCTCACCTTGTCATATCTGAGCTGGTCTTGAGCACTGAGTTTTAAGCCTCTCAAAACGTCATCAGCTTCATCTCCCATACAATACACTAAAGTATTCACCTGGTTTTCGTCGGAGCTTGCTGTTAAATTGCTTGCCTGGCGGAATCGTTCGAATCTCCTGATCCACTTCGTCCACTCATGTGGCTTTGAGAAATCATATGGTTCAGGCGGCTGTATGCTAAAGCGTTGGGAGTGTTAGCCATTGTGCTAGCTCTTTCTCCCTCGTCGTTGTCGCTGCCACTCATTTAACACACTCACCAATACTTTCTTGTCCCCTCACCACCGGGTGGACCGTTTTCTGCTCCAAGGCACAGCAGTTTCGTTCATTCGAAGTCACAGCACTTCTGACACCATGTCGTGTTCTTTATAATTTATACGCGTGAGTCATTCAACTGTGTTCCGAACATGAACTAACTTTATTTGCTCTCCCCCAAAACATCCCCAGCACCAACAACACATTAGATCATAGCGCCCCCAACAGGACAATGTCATTAAACATTTTACAATATACCACTTGCACGGTGATTTGCACGCTACTCGCCACAACTGCATGTCACCTTGTATGTATTCTCAAGTTTTGAATACACCCCTCCATAGCATAATTAAGTCCCTTTTGATAGCTTCTGGAGGAAAGTAAATCCTTTAACCACCAAAACGTCCTCAAAGCCTGCTTTCATATACTGTCAGCTGCCATTGTCCACAATGTATTTCTAATCAAGTCTGGTTTGTTTGTCCGAGTTTTCACACGGTAACAATGGGGGGCGGGGCTTAGCGACAGGTCAATTGACCGTTCACAAAAGCCACGCCCCCTAGTTATTGTTACTACGCCCGTCAAACTCAGAATGGAGTTGTCTAGAAATTCAATGGTACAGTAGCTGTTAAGACTGTAAAGGTTACAGCACAAGAGGCTCTTTTAGAGAGCCACGGACCTAAATTAATTTACAATCATTTACAATCCGTTGAAAGACTGCAGTATGACATGGAGACACATGTATAAAAACTCATATCTAGCTTTGTTGGGTGACAAACTTAAACAGAAGGCGAGTGTGATTCACTGATATTAATATTAGCTGTGCTAGATAGACTTGCATGCATGTTACAAGGACACTGGGCCATGTCATGTAAGGAACATGGTGCTGCCAAAAAACGGAAACATAGCCTAAATTGCAGAGCCCATTCAACTTTATTATTATATGGTGAACTAGATGTACCGCAGAGCGGTACAAAATATGACCGCCGCCCAGTCCAGCACATTTTTTCCACAAAAATAAATCACGCTGAAAGGCCTATATGATTCTAACTGTCTCAATTGCATTATCCACACTCAATTCTCACTGGTATCTGCTAGACAACAAGTACCAAAACATGATTAGTTCATTGATTTCACATGTAAAATTCATTTTATACAACCCCACCCCCATCTTGCCTGTTTATAATTCAAAGAAATTCTTGAATTGTGTGCATGTGTGCGTGTACATGTTTATGTTTATGTGTGTGGGTGTGTGTGCCTGCGTATGTGCCTGTGTTTGTGCATGTGCATGCATGCGTACATATCTGTGTGAGTATGTGTCATACGTATGATTACTGTGAATGTATGTGTGTGCGTGTGTATCTGTTTATGCACATGTGTGCACATGGAATGGGTTAACATGACCCCTGGAGGCAAACATACGGAAAAATTGGTCATCCTAGGCCCTACGGTTCTCAAGATATTCAGAGAAAACTGTGTCTGTCCTACCCTCCTTTCGGGGGTCCAGTACAGCAGGGGGGCTACAGATCAAAACAAAAAACGATGGTTCCATGCTATCCATGTGGGGTTACATGCCCACCAAGTTTCGTCTACCCCGGTCTTTCAGTGTCCCGGGAATCCTTGACGGAAATTTGGACATGCGAAAACGTGGCGGTCATAATAAATGTTATACTACATAAATGTTATATAAATGTTATAAATGTTATACTACTGTGCACAGCCCACTGATCTATAGCACAGCCCCATGCTTCTCTGACGTGACGAAGCTAGCACGTTATTAGCAGCGGTTAGCTAACTATGCTAACGTTAGTCATCTACAAGTCTCCTCCAACTGACAATCATTTTATATACAATGCTGGCAATGCTGAAAACAATTAACATCCTTATTTATCTTACTTACATAGAGTTGACTGTGTGGCTTAATCCACA
The DNA here is from genome assembly GCF_017589495.1 of Alosa alosa. Lineage (NCBI taxonomy): Eukaryota > Metazoa > Chordata > Actinopteri > Clupeiformes > Clupeidae > Alosa > Alosa alosa. The sequence continues at coordinate 35,315,317 of NC_063195.1, read as the reverse complement.
GATGTGGTGGAGCACTGTTTTCGTTATTGTTTGCTAAGGAGTAATGTTAACCCTTTACTTTAAAATGGCAACGTTAGGGGCGACGTCCCCTAAAGGTCCCCTGGCGAACGTCTCCTCGACATTGTGTAGGGTTCCCTTCACGTCCCGCGGACCTCTGTTCGGGAGGTCTAAAAAAAGACGTCCACAAGACTTTGAGAGGACGTCCTGTAATGGTCACCGCGACGTTATGCGCGCAACGTTTATATTTCCGCGATGGTAAAAAAACATGAAGCGCGATTTAGTATGGTAGGCTATTACATCCTGTAAGTGTCAGCGTTGCTAGGAGAGAGGTAGACGGAACATGAACACGCATTAATGACAACACGCATTCTACAACTACACAATCAACTTCACTCACCTCATATTTCACGCATGTATGAAATCACGTCCTCCAAATGCATTACACTAATGATGAGTAGACATGGAAATTTATACCGGGCTAGGATGTGCTGCTTTCACATCTACGGTGTCATTTTCTTAATAAACTAATACAACGTTTTAATGGGCATATCCCGTAGCATATTGTTCAAAACATCATCAGAGTAAGATAAATTGTTCAAACCATATTGTTTCAAAATATTAAAAACTAATAATAGCCAAAAATACTAAATGAATCGCAATGCATGCTGGGAAGCAAAACTCAACATGAAATAAAGTACATGAAACATAACTAGAATGCATTGACGTTATATCCACTCGTTTTCTTGGACCTGTGATCAAACAGGGACAGCCTTTAAATGTAAGCCTATCTTCCTGGAACATTGCAGATAAAGAAAAATGTATCGTTTTCTCTAGGCTATGAATGCTCTTTGTAGCCAACTTTAAGATGAAATAAATAGATTCCAGATGTTTCTATTCTATATCATTGTTTTATTAACTAGATGTACCGCATAGCGGTGCAAAATATGACCGCCGCTCAGTCCTGTACATCCGTTCCGCGAAAATATATCACACTTCAATTTGTATCCATATTTTACTCCATCCCCCACTCTTGAAACTTTTGTGTATGCTTGTTTGGCATCCCTGAGTGTGTGTGTGCGGCTGCACAGAAAGTAGCCTACTGGTGCTGAAAAGGTGAATAGATTGTAGAATAGCCAAAGAAGATGTAGCATTGTTATAAAACCATTAAAATCTCTAAACAATCACAAGTAGGGCAGTTCATCACAGTTCATCCATTGCAACTGGATTGATGAAAGGTCACTTACACCTGTAGGCTACATTGTTTTTGGGAAAAGCAAAAGGTATCAGCATAATGTTATTTATTTATTTATTATTTATTTATAAACAAAAACATCTCTGTCAGTTCCATGCCGTTTTCAACAGCTATCAAAAACAAAGGTAATTTTTGGATGGATGGATTTTTTGTGAATGTTTCTTCTTCTACATAATATTTTAGTCATCTTTAGTTCATGTAATACTTTATTGTCAATGCACAAATTAAGTAACAGTAGTCTGAAACGAAATGCTGTTTTACATCTAACCAGTGGTGCAAATAACTGACATATCCAAATGGGCCTTGATGAAATGCGTCGCTAGACTGTTCATACACATTTTAACGGGCCAAAGTTGAAGAGCTGTTGTCCGTTATTGTTCGTGCAAATATAGGCTGATTCATGTTCCCTTGTATTGTGTAACTGAGGTCCATGGCTAGTCTGGCTTTCACCAGACCAAGCTCAATCTTTTAAGAAATCAAAAAATAAATAGCGGGCCGATCAGGCTGGGTTCACCCAGCCTAGTCCATAGGCACCCGATATTGTTTAATTTTCAGATTGAGATATCCACGCTCTGGCTATTCTAAAAGCAAAAATGCATCAGGGAGTTATGACAAAACTGTAACTAACAAACTAGATCCTAATAGAAAGCTGTTAGCTTCCCTAAGCTACAGGTAGGCTTATAAGGTAGGCCTATTTACAACATAAATTGTCAATAGGCTATGCGGGCGACACAAATAAAATCTCCTTTGGAAACCAATGGCTTACGCCTTACAGTATCAAGCGGACTTAAACTGGCATATCGTGGCGAAAAGTTGTAATAAAATTCACGCAGCTCCATGAGTCAAGGAACACTACACTGTAGCTTAAGGTGTGTTGCTAAAGCAGCCATAATGAAATGAAGGTGTCATTGTTTGGATACTTCACACACACATGCTTTTTAATTTCACAGACTACAACTACCAAGCTGGAATCAAAGCACATCGATTCCCCTCTCACACCCTGCACGCACTTAAAACAAAAATAAACAGGCGCCTCAGTCTCACGCGATGTATAGGCAAAACTGTATCAGACCGGTGTAAATCTTCCATTGCACAGAATGATTTTTTGTAGCACGTGCAACAAATGACAGTCGAAAGATACAGTTACAGTGCTGCTATCAATTTGTTTGGTATAACCAAGATTTATAGTTTTCTACAAATGCAATCAATCAAATTGGCCTCCATCACTCAACCAACGCTAACGGTAACATTACCTAGGTCCTTATTGATATTATAAGATTAACGTACCTGCAGTAAAAACCAAGCATGTCCGATAAACATCCTCAGATTTATTTCTCGCTTCAAGAAGAAATGGGAATTACATTTCATGTGAACATCGCCCTATCCTTATTAGACGTTCTCTTCGGTAAAACTACAGTCCTTGTAGGAAGCGCCTATTGTTTTTTCCAACCCACTTTTAACTTCCAACAAAATTACGCCTCACTGCAACGATCTATGCCATCTAGTGGGCAAACGACTACTTATCGCCAATACTGGAAATGCAGCCATGATGATGATGATGAATATTTATTTTGGCTTTCTTTTAATCCTACTGAATTTGTAATTATGTATCGGCCATTCTAATACCGATAGTATGTGGGTGCCTGTGTGTGTGTGCATGTGTATATGTGTGCACCGCCATCTACAGGCCAATGAGTGTACAGTCACTAAATGTACACATAACCTAATTGTTTAGGACCCCCATGGATGAAATGCTACTGAAAACTTGGCATACCCCCCAGAGAATGGCAGGTCAATCATGCACATAAAAATTTGGTGCAGTTCTGAACATCTTAACTGAAGATAGGGGCGATTAAAGCAGAATAATATTGCATTTTCATTTTTTACCGGGGGGGTGGTGCAAATCACAAATGAGTGATTATGGGCCAGGTTGATGTGGGCCCTTGAGACCAACATACCATAAAAGATTCTTCATCCTCAGTGCCACGGTTCAGTTAGTTATTTAGGAAAAACTACTTTTTTTGCGGTTCGGGGGCCCAGCACGGGGGGGGGGGGAAAAAAAACTAAAATTTTTCCGTAAAAGTCTAGTGGGGCTACATACCCACCAAATTTCATGTGCCCCGGTGGTTCGGTGTCCCGGGTATCGTTGACCAAAAATTCAGGAAGTAGATGACGGGGAGGAAAAAAAAACAAACAAAAAAAAACTTTGACAATCCCTATATGACCGCTTCGCTAGCTTCGGTCATAATAAACAGTAAGGCTCTGGTGAGGCAGAGAGCTTGCTCCTCGTCAGAAATCTCATCGGATATGCGCACTCTTTGCTGTTTCCACAAGGAGCTGCTGTAACATCGGGGACAGCTATGCGTGACACTTTTAAACGCGAGCATGCGCCAAATAAATCACAATGACATTTAAACAAGTCATGAAGAAGCAGTATCCTTAATTCTTCTGCAATGTAGAGCTAGATTAGCCTGGCGGGCCATCCTATATCATTGAAATGTATAGTCTGGAATCGAGCCATTCACCTCGCTTAATCCAAGGGGCGGGTAGAGAATTGTCTTTCAAACTGCCTAGGCATGCAATAGGCCAGCGCCATCACGACCATATCCGTATCCGTCGGCAAAAGCGGCAAATACATCCTTCTTGAAAGGAATGACTTAAGTGCATTGTGTTGCTCAACTTTCAAAGAAAAGCACAAGTCCAACTCCTCCAAAGTTGACGCCAACGCCGATTCAAACAACCGCTCTTTGTTCGCCATAGCCACCTTCCTTGTTGTTCACCGTCGCAGGACTGTCGTTATCCTGTTAAGCCCGCCTTAAGACTCTCTAACAAAATAGAGCGCTGTGATTGGATAACATCCACGGTGTTAGCCAATAGAAATTCCTATGGTTTGCTACTAGACGTACAGACTGAGCAAATTAATTTGCCGCCGCTAGGGTGCGTCTAGATTTCTAGGCTAGAGCTAGATCGTTTTGCTTTACAAATTAAGTAGTCACTTCTGTTGCTAGACAACCCTAAACAAATGCTACGTGGTCTGTTTTTAATATTTCTCTAGTTTTATTGCATCGTATTCAGCTCCAAAAGTCGGTTCAGTCCCAATTCGGCCGTGTGTGTGTTTCTGAAAATAAAACAGATAATAAGTATGTGACTACGTTAAATAAACCACTGCCTATTTAGAGCATGTTACATGGATCACGTAATGACAGTTATCCGAAGAAATGCGCATTGTAGGCTAAGCTATAGCTAAGAACAGCGACTTTGCTAACGTTACACCAAACATCACATCAGCTAACATGAATTTGATAAAATCCCTTCCCTAGTTTGTAACATTATACATTAACGTTAAACTCAAAATGTATGTGCTACATAATTCAGTATGTCTTATGTAGCACATACATTTTGAGTTTAACGTTAACAACCCTTCCCAGTTTATGAAGTTGTGCGTCCATGAGCAAAGTATCATAGACGCACAACTTCATAAACTGTATGATATGTTGCCTTAGACTACGGTAGGCTAATGCAGCTAGAGAGACTAGATAGATAGATCCTTTAGTCATCCCCAGACGTGTAACGTGAAGTCGTGCATGGATGTAATGTCTCCGTCCTGCAGGTGGTAGCCAGAGCGCTCTCAACTCCGCTGCCATGTGTGAATAAACAAACGTCCCCCCCATAACGTTATTATTGGGTCCTTAGGACCAAATGACCAAATGCAAATGTCATCCGAGGGACCTGACGGTGACGTCCCCAGAAGGTCCTGCACCGGACGTCACACAATAACCAAACAATAACTTGCTCCGGACGTCAATAAGGTCACTGGAACGTCCGCTAGAGAACATGACGTTCGGGACCAATCGGGGACGTCGTGAATGTCGGCATAAGGTCCGGGGGACGTCCCATGTTTGTCGGGTAGCTAGATGTCAGTTGGTTATGCAGTTGCATGGTCAAATCACTATTGTGTTTCATTTTGTTTTAGGCTTACCCACCCCTGGACTGATGGCATCAGCACTAAAGCTGTGTGTCATCCTCGATGATGAAAATGCTGAAAAACTGATTTTTCCCTCTCGGCCTGAGACAGTAGACAACCTTATATCTGCAATCAAAAATAAGTTCAACCTGACTATAGACTTTAGATTGCAGTTTGAAGACCCCGATTTTGAGAACGCTCTCTGTCATTTAGTGAATATAGACGACCTTCCATCCAAAGCAACAATCAAGGTAGTTAGTGTAGTTGACTTGGACCTCAGCTCCAACAGTACCAATGATACAGTGATCCTGTCGGATAGTACAAACTCTTCTGATCGGACATGTGGATGGCCTGATGTTTTTGTTGTGCCCACATTCTCCTATGAGGTGGAGTTCCTTTTGAGGGAAGGCAACAGTGCTTTTGAGAAAGAGGGGGAAAAGCTGTTCCGAGGTGGGTTTGATCAGGGGCATGGAACTCGGCCTCATCCAAGGATTCCAACGGTACCTCATGAAATTCGGGCACACGGATCAAAAGTTATCTGCATTAACGCAACATCCAATAAGTCAAAACGCATAAATAACGTGGTTGCTATGGAGGTCGCTAGGTTGACATTACAGGGGTGGTTTCTAGGTTGTTGCTAGGATAATTAAAATGGTTGCTAGGGTACTGGTGGTTGCTATGCTAAATAACACAATTGCTATGGTGGTTGCTAGGGTTAAAGCCAATCAATAGGGTGATTCAACTTCATGTAGCCGCCTGCAGCCATCTTAAGCTGACTGCATAAAGTGCAGTTATTTTAAGAGATACATTTTCAAACCAGAACTGTGCATAGGTCATGGTTAAAAACGTATCAGAATCTCAGAAATAATCACATAATGCACCAGGGCTGTACATTAACTTTTTTGCAAGTACACTGGTGCTACAGAGGTTAAAAGTTTTGTAGCACCAGCCACAAAATCTGTAGCATCGATATAAAACCTCACAAGTTGGGCAGTTCATCAATTGTGTTTGGGATCTAGGCCTACCGCAATTGGATTGATAAAAGGTTGTGTAGTTGCAAACATCTCACCTGGCTACATTGTGTTTCAGATGAACAAACATGTTAAGATGAACAGCATGATGTTATTTGGTTGTTGTGTTTTTGTAAAAACAAAAAAACAATCCCCGACAGTCCATGCAGTTCGACTTTTCAACTGGTAGGCCTATCAGGAAGACAGGTCATGCCATGGATTTTTTGTTAATTTTTCTTATACATATTTTTGAATAATTAGGAGATATGCTGAAGATTTTATTCCACTAAGATTTAATTCACGTTTAATTCATATGTCTAAGATTTTAGATTAGAGTAGGCCTATATTCAACCTTATTGTCATTGCACGAGTGAAATACCATTTTACATCTAACCAGTGGTGCAAATGAGTAGGCTACAGTAACTGACATGTCAAACAGTGCACCCTTGAAATGCATCCCTAGACTGTTCCGCTGCAGTAGCCTACTGAAGATAGCTGAAGGTCTGTGGCTAACGCAGCGCAGTCGTAATGAAAGTGTCGTGAAGGTTTTTTCGGAACCAAACATGTTGTTGTATAGGTTATTAAGCACTACTAAGCGAGACTATGTTCATAAAGCATGAAGTGGGCTCATATTGACAGATATAAGCGAACGTCCGGTGGACTTTTTTCTTTGAAGTTTTAGATCTGAATGGTGTTTGGATACTAAGTTGTTCGTTTTAAACTGAACTAAAAGTACAAAGCAACAAGGCGATTGCCACAAACTTCTACCTCTGCTTGCCTAATCTGAATTAACCTCAGCCCAGGCGGAAGATAGCTATGTTTAACCCAAAGATTCTAGAGCGCTCTAGAATCTTTGGTTTAACCTAAAGCGAAAGTAGGCCATCACTTATTAGATTCGCGAGGCAATTTGCAAGGTGTTGTTTGCTTGCTTTTTAATCGCGTAGACCGCAACTACCAAGTTGAAATCAAAGTAGCCTACTGTACTACGATTCCCCTCTCACAGAAGCAGCCTACATACGCACTTCAAACAAACAAACAAGTGTTTTACAGGGAGCCTACACCGGGCGCGTAGCCTAACTGAAGCGCTCGTTCGCAACATGCAAAAACAGAAGACGGGTCTATTTTTTTTTTTTTTCGTAGCCTATGCACCGCTAACACATCTGGTGTAGCCAGTTGCACTGATCACAGTAGAAGGTAATTGCTGTAGCCTCCCTGTCAGTCTCACACGCATGCATTATTGCCATAAGCAAAACTGTATTGCACCAGTGCTACGTTGGTAAATCATCCATCGCACAAACTATTTTTTTATAGCACGTTTAACATTACTGTTGTTTACTACTTTATGTAAATCACATGACTATAATAAACTGTAACTTACTGAAAGCTAAGGTAATTCTGATTCAGACTGCCGAGTAACATCCAAACAGTGTGATGAATGGCCATCACGTAAAGCATATGACAACAGCAAATAGCTAATGTTTACGTTAGCCTAACTTAGAGGGAGAGCAGATAACAAACGTTCGGAAAAAGTCATGTTGGCAAAAAAGGGGCTATTTCACACAATTTGAGGGTGCTGAATTCAAATATTTTGTTTACCAAGCTCAATTTTGATTTTTAAGCTTGCTAATTAGCATAATTAGCATAATTCACATACTTTTTGGTTTTGCCATCAGATATCATAGGAATTGCAAAAAATAAGGCATTAATATACTCTTTATGTATCAGATATGTTGTAGGACAGGACAGGAATTACCCCAATGACCCTCAAGTAGCAAATGAAAATAAGATAAAATTAAAATATAAATTGAAATAATAGCTAAAATTCAGTATGACGTTTAGAAGCAAAATAGATTCCTTGATAATAAATGGATGAAATAGTAGGTGACTGCTCATTTTTCTGTAGAAAGTACCTTGTCACTAACTATTATGAACAGTTGTCAGTCTTTACAGAGGATTTACACTGTAGGTTTTTTTTACTGTAAAGGCGACTGTGCTTGCCTAGTTAAAACATCTCACTGGTGCTCTTTCCTATCATTCAAATCGCAGCCATGCAAAAAAATGGAAGAGTGTGCATGTTTGAGGGTTGCTGAGGAGTGCTATGGAGATTGCATTATTTGCAAATAAAAATCAAATTTAGACAAGATATCCTTTATAGTGCAACAAAAAGAAACATTCTCCAGTGCATCATTACGGCATATGATGCTGAAAGGTAAGTGGACCTAGGACAATCCTTAGCTATGTACTGATTAATGTCCCTGTATTGTAGCTATTGCAGATAGCGATGGTTATTTGTGAAGTAAGAAATAAGTCATCCTCACTCAAGTGCTGTCTAGCAATGTGGAATGTCCAGTAGTGATTACTACAAAAACTGCTCATTCAACACTGGTAATAGATGCTCAAGATCTAGTTATGTCTTTAGGGCACCCATCTGACTGCAGCACATTAAAGAAGTATGCAGGAAAGTTTGTAAGAAACTTTTGTATTGTTATTTGGTATTTGTTATGTGGTAGCAAATGATGTTGACTATCAAAGAAATAGACCTAATGTAGGAATGCACACAGATATTGCAACAGATAATGCCAGGCCAATCCAAACTTTTCTCATCCGTTGTTCGCTAAGTTGGTGGAACACACTGCCAGTTCCTACAAGGGCAGGGTCATCCCTCTCCATTTTCAAAAAACTCCTAAAGACCCAGCTCTTTAGAGAACATATCCTCTCATAGCAAGTCTTGCTGATCCTAGCACTTACCATCCGTCTTGAACTGACACTCAACTGTTTAGAAACAGCACTCACTGATGCACTTATTCTTACTGTACTCTACCGTTTTTAAATTGTCCTAAAATTGTTGAGAGAATTGCATGTAATGTAATGTAATGTAATAATGGTGTAGGCATATCTGATTAAGACCCAAAGAGTGGTTGAAACGTACTTATTAAATTACACTGGGAGCAAAGAAGACTATCTTCACTTTTTTCCCTTTGCAACTGTCAAAGAAATCCCATAAACACAGGAAGGCCTAGGGTAGCCTACATCAGATGGCCTAAAGATTAGGCTCTTCTGCATAGCATTAAGTGATTTGCATGCAGTAATTTGAACACTGACCTTGATCTAGCCTACTTTGGCTATTTAAAGGTAATTTATTGCCAAAACATCACACAATATAAAAGAGCTATAACAAACAATAAAGGACTTAATCACACACAAACTATTATTTTACTGACTACAAAAATAATAATTATGTAGGAAGTTTAGAAGTTTGAAACCCAGAATTGACCAAAAGTGCACCAAATTCAACACAAATGACTCAATACACTTTGAGGAGGCCTGCGTCTTTTCTTTTCCAGATATTTTAGGATTTGGATATCGCTTCAGTATCGAGTATCAAGATATTTATGGCAGGTATTGTATCGAAGTCATAATTTTGGTATCGTGACAACACTATGCCAGAGCCACTCTGTTTTCTAGATGTCGAGGATCGGAGGCTCTAACACCAACAAGTGATGCTGCTCAATGGCATATTAGAAGAGCACATTATCAAGCTCTAGTATGGAGGCAAGCACACATACCAAATCCAGTGTTACTAGAAGTAAAATGTTTTTTTACTTGACGGTTGTTGCTGACGATAGATGCAGTTCTGCATTAGGCTTATTCCCGCTATCTAAGTTAATATGTACCGTAGGATATATTCTGAGTTGAAGGTTATCTGTGCAATTTGTAATTGTGATGAAATGCATTAAACACCACGAGTGACTCACTATGTTAGCAATAAAAATATGGTGTTTTGATTAGAATTTCCGAGTTTATTACATGTTAACTGTAATCATGTTCCCATTAAATATGTTAATAAACTATAGTATGGCTTCTTTAATGCTCAAACATGTATTTAGAGAACACTTTTATTTGGTTTTAGTGATTACTTTTGAAATCAACCCAATTTAGGGAAAAATAAGCAAAAATAATCGCTATTTTATGTTAAAATGCTGATTATGCCGCTTAGAACTCAGAATTGAGCTTGGTAAACAAAATATTCAGAATCAACACCCTCAAATTAGGTAAGAAAGGTGGTTTACCAACTTTTCCTCAAATTTGCCGTCAGAAGTTCTCTTTTGTGAAGCTGCTCTCCCTCTAACTTACTTATCGTTGACGTTGACCCGACACGTTCATAAGTTAGACCATAGACTGATAAGGACGTCCATCAAACTAAAAGGGTTCGTTCTTCGATGTCTTCAAATTCGTTCGAATAACCCGCCATCTCTTCCGTGTGTATCCTGTTGCGTTCAGTTCTATTCCCTGCTGTTCCGGCAACAACGTTTCACGCGAGATTCACACCACATCCAAGAGAGTTCTGTTTTCCCAAGACGGCGCCTGTCTGTATATGTGAATGAGATGTGAACGGTACTGTTTTTCTTTTTAATAAACTGCCTGTAGACTTACACAGTTCTCAATGCTTCGGTTTACATGTAGATACCCTCATTATCCTACCGTGTGTGTTGCTATTTGGAGCCTTAGTAGCGATTTATTTTTACTCTACGTTCAGTTCAAGCATAGTTGTTTGGTGGGTCAGGTGACGAGCCGTCGAATCACAGCACAGCACCCAGAATGCACATGAAAAGACTCATCGTTAGGTCGGCTTTAAATGGCATACAGAACCTATAGTAATTTAACGTTGTCTAAGCTCCACAGATCGTGGCAAGACAATTGAATTAATTGTGGACTTCTTGCCGGGCAATGAGTAACTTAACTTGAATAGTAGTGTTGCGTGGATGTGTATAATATCTGAATGAATGTGTGTTTCTCAATGTTATAATCTATACAACTCTATACATGACTAAGTTTGAATGGAGCTAGCTGGGCATTGAACTGGGCTGAATGGACTGGGAAAAAAAAAATATTTTTTTAAATTACCTGTATGAACATGGATTCACTTTGGTGCTGGCAAGGCATTGAACTGGGCTGAATGGATTTGGATAATGTATATATATTTTTTTAATGACCTGTATGAACATGGATTGGCTTTAAAAAAAGATGGCAAGCGCGAAGCTCTCTTTTTTTACATGACCTTTACAACTGGTGCTGGCAAGGCATTGAACTGGACTTCAGACAGCCTAGCCTAGCCCATTAGCCAGCTGCCAGGTGTCTTAGAACTCTGCCAGGTGCAAGCTTAAGCCGTTAGAGCTGTGATATCATAATCCAAATTCAAATACTGAACATTCCGCCATTCATTTCAATGGGGCCGAAAAACGGGAATAACGCGAAAACGATAAGGGCCAGCAACACGAAAGTAACAAGCTCCCTACACCGGTTCGGGCCTGAATTTTTGGAGTTTGAACCACGTCGATAGCTCAAACGGTCTAGGAGCAGTAGTCGGTAGAAAAAGTGGGTGAATAGGAAGATTCCCATGCTTCCCATGCTTCGCCATGCTGTGGTCTTGCTGGATCAAACCCACTAATAAGTAAACTTAAGAAGAACAATAGTGGGCTTGCTTCGGCTTGCTGGATCAAACCCACTAAATAAAGAAAACTTAAGAAGAACAATAGTGGGCTTGCCGGATCAAACCCACTAATAAGAACACTTAAGAAGAACAATAGTGGTCTTGCTGGATCAAACCCACTAAAAAAGTAAACTTAAGAAGAACAATAGAGGGCTTGCTGGATCAAACCCACTAACTAACCAAAGACCAAAAGCATAACATATTGGAATGTATGGCTTCTGAATTATATAAATATTCAGCCTACCCAAGTGGTAAACAAGTAGGGAAGGCTGCAAAAGCATTGGTGTCAAAACACCCTTGCCTGAAGGAGAAGGGCTCCGGTTATGACGGCTGGAAAAACCAGTTTATGCTTTAAAGTGGGGAATTATCGCCATTGAGCAGAGCTGGCATAAAAGATGTAATGGTCAATGCAGGGAAACGCAGTCGGAACAGTTGTGGGGCGGTACCATCCCGTTCTGACATTAAACGACCCAGAAGAGGAGAAGTCAACTTCCTGCCAAATTATCCCTCAGGATAAAGCAGGGATAGTCTGGAAGCTCAGAGGATGGAACTAATTTGTGAGTCCCAAAAGGTTCCTGCTGAATGGGGTGCAGCACTCATCAACTTGATAATGCACCGCACCTTTGCACTGAGACATGAGGAGATCATCCACTCTAGACTGCCCATAGATGAGGTCAAAACTCGATGGTCTGCCCTCTTTAGTGAGGCCCAAGTAAGTGAAGAGCTGATGATCTGTTAGAATTATAGTCATGAATTATTGGAATTGTTGTCTAATCTGTTTGATGTTTGTTGTTTTTACACAGCTATACAAGGAGTTTCATCGCATCACCAACCAGAACCTGTCATTCTCGTTTTTTGGGTCGCTGGATAAGCACACATCACAGCTGTTCAAGCTGTTCAAGCAGAAACGGTCTGGCGGTTCTAGGGCAAAAAATGGCTGATCTTCTGTCTGACTACAGTATGCAGGTTATCATTATTCAATGGTTGATGATTGGTATGTTGTACTGTACTGTTGTTATGCAGATACTTTTAATTAGCTATCTAACCTAAACATCTTCCTTTCTCTCTATCACTCGTACTCTATATATCTCTGTGATACAGAAGCTTCTTTCTCCCCCTTCTGTTCTCTCTCCCATCTAAACATTTATCTATCCATCTAGTAGAAACATTTAAATCTGTCTTTCTCTATCAGAAACGTCTTTCCTTCTTTCTCCTCCTCTCTCCTATATCTATCTATCCATCTTAAACAACATCTTCTTTTCTCTCCATCACTAGCTCTCTCTATATGTCTATCTGATACAGAAACTTTGTTTTCCCTCTCATCCTCTCTCTTATGTCTCTTTCCCATACTTAATTGTAATGTTTGGAATATGTATGCACTAATATACACTGTTCTATTTTATGTACTACATACAGTGTGCAAATTCACAAAATACCCTTTCTGTCCAACAGGATAAAAATGATATTCAGGCAGCAAGAACAGCAGTACTATTCAGTTTGTCACTCTACCTGCGGGAAGACTCTTCCGAGATATTCAAAAGTTGCAAGTTATGGCCTATATCCCTCAGCTCTGATTTTACAAAGGCCTCAGACCTCACTTGCTTTCCACTAATTTTCACCTGTGCATTCCTTTCCTGCCACTCTCCCAAAACAACATAACACTCACACGTACAGTGTCTCATGTACACACATAAACTTAGACAGACACTACCTCCTCTCACATACAAATTCATTCTCACACACACACATTCACACTTCTATGAATAATAGTGTATTTGATAATTATGTGTATTTGATAAAACATGTGTATTTGCAACATTTTCAGGAAGAAGACTTTAATGAGAACCAAGCAGGAGCAGTCGCGCTGTTGGCAATCACAGATGAGGACACACCAGGGCTTGTTCCTTTCCGTGCTCAACAGGTAGCCATTATCATTGAGGATAAGGTTGTACAAACCCATAGATTTTGGGCAGATGCCCTTGTCAATTTGTTTGGCCTTATGTATGCTCTTCATCTGCAGTACCCTCCAAATTGAGGGGGTTCTTTGAATTCATACAGATTGTGCTGCTGAATTGAGATGATGGGAGGAATCAGCTGAAGGCGAAATTACAGTCATTGAAAAATTAATTGGAACTCAGTGATTAGACAGGACATCATTTGTGTACACACACACAGGACATCATGCATGTGTACACACACACACAGGACATCATGCACACACACACGCACAGGACATAATGTGCACACACACACACAGGACATCATGCACACACACACACACAGACACACAGGATGACATGCGCACACACACACACACACAACCACAGGTAGACATGCGCACACACACACAGGACATCATGCGCGCACACACACACAGGATGATATGCGTGTACACACATACACAGGACATCATGTGCACACACACACGGGACATCATGCGCACACACACACAGGATGACATGTGTGTACACACACACACACAGGACATCATGTGCGCACACACACACACTACATCATTCACACACACACAGGATGACATCATGCGCACACACACACAGGATGACATGCATGTACACACACACACACGGGACATCATACGCACACACACACACAGGATGACATGCGTGTACACACACACACAGGACATCATGAGCGCACACACACACTACATCATTCACACACACACAGGATGACATGCATGTGCACACACACACACACGAGACATCATGCGCACACACACGCACAGGATGACATGCATGTACACACACACACAGGACATCATGCGCACACACACACACACAGGACATCATGTGCACACACACACACAGGACATCATGCGCACACACACACACACAGGACATCATGCGCGCACACACACACAGGACATCATGCACACACACACACACACACAGGACATCATGCACACACACACAGGACATCATGCACACACACACAGGATGACATGCGCACACACACACACACAGGATGACATGCGTGTACACACACACAGGACGTCATGCGCACACACACACACAGGATGACATGCGCACACACACACACAGGACATCATGCGCACACACACACACACACACACACACACACACACAGGATGACATGCGTGTACATACACACAGGACATCATGCGCATGCACACACACACAGGACATCAGTATAAGTAAGTATATATACTATTTTGATCCCGTGAGGGAAATTTGGTCTCTGCATTTATCCCAATCCGTGAATTAGTGAAACACACTCAGCACACAGTGTACACACAGTGAGGTGAAGCACACACTAATCCTGGCACAGTGAGCTGCCAGCAACAACAGCGGCGCTCGGGGAGCAGTGAGGGGTTAGGTGCCTTGCTTCAGCCGTGCCTACTGGTCGGGGTTCGAACCGGCAACCCTCCAGTAACAAGTCCGAAGCGCTAACCAGTAGGCCACAGCTGCGCACACACACACGACATCATTCGCACACACACACACACTGGATGACATGCATGGACACACACACACACACAGGATAACATACGTGTACACACACACGCGCAGGACGACATGCGTGTACACCCACAGGACATCATGCGCACACACACACAGGGCATCATGCGCACACACACAGGACATCATGCGTGTACACACACACTCTCATTCACTCACTCAAAGGAGGATGCAGACAAAGTTGCACTTTTTTGTTCTGTTTACTCGTATCCCTACCTCATTCTGAGTAAAGAAACACTTTTATGTTACATTTCGGAGAAGTTCGAATTGGAATACAGTTGGACTTGTTATTAAAATTTGTCATTTGGCTCTGTTTAAAGCCATTCTGTTCTGGTCTAAATATGTGAGCTGTAGGTCAATCTGAGAGGTTTTAAGCTTGAGTACATGTACTTAAACATCTAACAGTTGCATTTTAAGACATGCCTGTGATTTATTATTTTTTTGTTGCCTCCTTTTGTGGAGAGATTTAGGCTTTGTCTAATACCTTTGTATACTTGTGTCCTTTTTTGGTTTATCAACTGGTTGGGGGCTAACAAAAACTTGTGATTTGTTTTTATTTAAAATGTAAAATGTTGTTAAATACAGAATCTGTCATCACCTGTGCTGTGTTTTTGTATGGCAAATTATCCAAATAATAAATAGATTTATTTTTCCGTCTCCTGATACATATTTTTAATAAGTTACAGTAAATTAAATGGTTTAAGGCAATCAGTTTTGTTAAATGGATTGAGTAGTACATTCACTCTATTGATATTAGCCACTGCTCAAACAGAAAAGGTAGTGTTCAGATAGTTAATTTCTGTCATTCTTATGTAATTCTTACTGGTCATAATTGCTTAATTGAAATGAGTGGAAAGCAAATATTTCGAGTTGAAATTAGTATAGTTTACTTGACTCCTGTAAGTTATCCCAACACAAAATACACATGTACTCATAACTCAGTTGAATGACTTATTTACACTTACCAAACTCAAATGGTTCAAGGCATTCGGTTTCCTCAAATAATTTGAGTTAAGTTAACTTCCTAGGTTTTACAGTGTAGGCTGGTTAAGAGTATCTGGGATATTGGATATTTCAATGTGGTAAAATATGGTGGCAGCATGGAGGGGAGTGTCTCCAGGACGCTGGTTTCACTGTTAAGCCTCCATGAGGTGTCGTGGGCTTAACTTAATGAAACATCGGTGAATGATGGTGCCCACTTGATAATCCTAATGACATGCTGCATACTGTATACTGCTGTTAGATGGGCCATTTGTCTTGTGTTTGTGACCAGATTGGTGGTTAGCGCGATTTTTTAAGTTCATTTGGGTAGGGGCTTCTGAATGTGTTTTTACCTTGGATTTTGGCACAAGGGATTATACCATCTAATTCTGTGTATTAATGTAATGCAGTTAAGAGAGATCGTTTTGATAGTGAAAGAGGAAGATTGAGAGGAGAGATCACACTCAGGGGCAACTGAGACCCCTGTCTTCTCTGATTAACTTCGTTGAAACCATTGGGGATAATGAGAAGTCAGAGAAAGTGCATGCACTGTGTGTGGTTGTGTGTGTGTCTGTGCATTTTGCTTCTAGCACTAATCTTGTGCTTAGTGTACTCGATTAATATTGATGCCATTGTTGGATTCATTAACCCAAGTGACTTCAGGGTGTGTGTGTATGTGTGTGTGTGTGTGTGTGTCTGTGACAGACAGAGAGAGAGAGCATCAGAACAATAGCTGCTCACACTCTCACAAACACAGGGAGTGTCTTAAATCCTCTCCATAAACATCAAATTGCATTAACCAATTGCCATTCAACTGGCCTTCTCTATTCAGAAGCATCTTAAAATGTGACAGCAGAGGAAAAGCAGTTGAGAATATAAAATAAAATAAATAACCATGTGTATAACCATAAAATAAAATACCAAATAACCATAAAATAAAATAAATAACCATAAAATAAATAACCAAAATGAAAATAAATTCTCTCCAGGGTTTCAATTTATTTTTGCTGTACATTTTCCTTTGCCATTATATCTGTGATATACATGGGTCATACAATTTGACACAAACGGTAGACATCAAATGCAGAGGCGTCGTCAGCCAATTTTGCCGGAGCCTCAGCCCCCGAATGTTTTGAGTGTATTTTGCAAAGTTGACTGACAAATATGAAACAATTATTCCGATCGTGCATTGAAATATTGGGATGAGATGATCATGAACCTATTAATCAAACATACAGTACAAGCACAAGCGTCATCTCACTCTCTTTCATGCAGCAGATGTAAGCAGATGAACGTTACCTTACCATAATAAAGATAATTTGGAATGTAGGCTACTTAGAAAAATGCATTAAAACACATGGACAATATAGTTACAAATCTCTGACTTACTAATTTAGTCTATCCAAATACCCTCACATCCATGCAAATGTTTAATACTCAAAAGACTTCTACAAACGAATCTGTTCAGAGACACAAAGGTCTTCTTAATTAGATATATAATGTGAAACCAATGTGAAATCCAAACCATTTCTCTCCTGAATGTCGAATGCAAAATATTATTTTCTGTCCTGGCACCAGTGACGTTGGAAGTGGGGGTCGAACCCCCACCCCCGAACCTCACCAAGACACTTGACATTTTCTATATAGACAGACTCATGGCTACACTGGACATGCAACTGTGTTCTGTTCCCAGAGCCTGCTTTATCTGTCTATGATCTGCAGGGTTAGGGCCTCCTCGACGAGGAGATTGCTGGTCCGCAGATAATTTGCGACACAATTGAATGGTATCATGGAATCGTGGACCGAAAGAAAAATAAACTAAACATTTCCAGATTAGAAAATACGGTTATCAAATAAAGAGACATAGCGTTAGGGGGTTGTGGTGTGATTGTTCATTCAATGTGTGTGTGCATCTGCACAAGTGAAACTGTTGAACCACTGGAGATAACATGGGTAGAAGCAACAAACAACATAATTTAAAGGAGAAATCCAGCCAATTTTAATAAGGAGCTCAGTTGATTATGTTCACGGAATACTGTCGGTCAGAAAAAACATGAAAAAAATCGGTGCTGCCTGACACGAGTTAGCCGGCTAACAGCTAAAGCAGCCAAAGTGCTAACACGCTAGCTTATGGGGGAATATTCTAAACTGTACCTTTATGCCTTAACAGACTAAATATGTCATGACAAGTGCTGTGCAACATGAACAGTGTCCTTACATGACACCATTTTGCGTGTTCAACCTAACAATTGTGAAGGTACAGTACAAATCCTGTGTTTGTAGCCTAGGCTGTCAGCCTACTTGTTTCCCTCCTGCTGAAGGCATGAGACATCGCATTTAGATCATGCTCAAGCCTATAGCTCATCCAGGGCTGACCTGAAAAGGGGCATCAAGACAGCCAAGCACAACTACAAGCTAAGGATTGAGGATAATTTCTCTGATTGTCTAACATTCTGTAAAGCGCCATGAGACATGTGTAATGTTTTGGCGCTCTATAAGTGAAATTAAATTGAAATTGAAATTGAAGTGCTTCGAGAGGCTGGTCCTAGCCCATCTCAAGACCTGCTTACCACCCTCATTGGACCCCTTCCAATTCGCCTACCATCAGAACAGGAGCACAGAGGATGCCATCTCTACGGCACTTCACTCTGCCCTGTCCCACCTTGACAATAGCAACACCTATGTGAGAATGCTGTTAATTGATTTTAGTTCAGCATTCAACACCATCATCCCCTCCAAACTGATCACCAAACTCAGTGAACTGGGCATCAATACCTCCCTCTGTAACTGGATTCTGGACTTCCTAACCAACAGACCTCAGTCTGTTAGGTTAGATAATCCCACCTCCTCAACCATCACCCTGAACACCGGCATACCACAGGGATGTGTGTTGAGCCCTCTCCTCTACTCCCTCTTCACCTACGACTGTACACCTAAACATGGCTCTAACACCATTGTCAAGTTTGCAGACGACACTACAGTGATTGGCTACAGGGAGAAGGTTCAGAACCTTACATTGTGGTGCACTGACAACAACCTGGCTCTCAACACCAAAAAGACCAAAGAGCTCATTGTGGATTTCAGGAAGTCTAAAGCTGGCACACCTCATTCTCATCAACGAGAATGAGGTGGAGTGTGTCACCAGCTTCAAGTTCCTGAGAACCTCTCTTGGACCCTCAACACCTCTACCCTGATCAAGAAGGCTCACTAGTATCTTTCTTTCTGAGGAGACTAAAGAAGGTCCACCTGTCTCCCCAGATCTTGGTGAACTTCTACCGCTGCACCGTCGAGAGCATCCTCACCAACTGTGTCACAGTTTGATATGGCAACTGCTCTGCCCACGACCAAAAAGCACTGCAGGCATCACCGGTTCCTCACTCCCCTCCATCAAGGACATCCAGGGCAAGTGATGCTTGCGTAAGGTGCGCAGCATCATCAAAGACTGTTCTCACCCCAACCACAGACTGTTCTCCCCACTACCCTTGTTACTTACCACATTGTTCATATCACATAGCCATATTTATTCTGCTCTTATAAAGTAACTGCTAATACACTGCACATATTTATATCTAATTTATAGTATAACCCCCTCTAACTAAGCTACGGTTCCAGACCACACATTTTACAACTGAGTGGCAGGACCTGGAGAAGGGGATCATAACGGGCTGCACCATCTCCCACATCTTGTTCATTAAGGGAATGAATCTACGCATTGCAGCGGCAGGGAGGGAATCCACTAAGGCAGGGATCACACTGGTCACACTGGCGTAACGATAGCGTTGAACAAGCTGAACATTGAACTAGGCTCAACTTTCAACGTGAGAGTATTCAATTGTGAGTTTAGGCAAACCGTTTGTGTTACTTAGGAATGAGATAGAACTTATTATGGTCTGAGCGTTGCATTATGCTTACTGCTGCTGCTTCGTTATTTCCAGTGTGATCCCCGCAACAGCAACCCATGTGCAAGCAAGGTGAATCCTGAAGGCATTCGATGATGTGGCAACTTGGGCCCAAATTAAGTTCAAGCCAAAGAAGTTAAGAAGCATGGTGATCAGGAATAGTAAGTTATAATATAAGTTCCAGATCCAAATTCAAGGGGAAGCCTTACCATTGATTGAGGGGAATCCAATAAAATGTCTTGGCAGTGGGAATCCTGGAATCTGATTGGGGGTTATAATTCTGCAATTTGATTCGCTCCCAGAATCCTGCAACTTACATATGTCAATTATTACAAGGGCCAGTCTCCCCGGAGCAACTTAGAGTAAAGTGCCTTGTTCAAGGGCACAATGGTGGCAGCCGGGAATCGAACCCACAACTTTACTGGATACTGCATGCTAGCCCAGCTCCTTAATCACTACGCTACCATCGCCCTATTTGGCTCCCAGAATCCTGCAATCTGATTGGTTGTTGGAATCCTGCATTATTATTGGCGGTTGGAATCCTGTAATCTGATTGGACCCCAGAATCCTGCAATCTGATTGGCTGTTGGAATTCTGCAATCTGATTGGCTGTGGTCATCCTGCAATCTGGTTGGCTGTTGGAATCCTGCAATCTGATTGGCTCCCAGTATCCTGCCATCTGATTGGCTGTTTGTATAGAGAGCGAAAGAAACCAAGTAAGAGAGAGAGAGAGATCCAGGAGAAGAATGCCCTACCCAAGAGCAGAATAAGTAGCAGAAGTAGAAGAAAAAGGAGAGAGGCCAAAAAGAAAGGCGGGGAAAGAAAAGAGGAAGAACTCTGCTTTATCCTCAAACTCACACTTTGCTACAAACCAGTTACAACCAATGCCCTCCTATCCAACTGGCCTGTAATTGGTCAACTGGCCGAATACAAATTATTACATACTACAGCAAAGTTATTGGTCTCTGTGACGGCAGTCGGCAGAAGTCCGACAGCATGTGTTTCTGAATTTCCTGTGTCCAGGTCCCACCTCCTCTTTGATTGCTGGATATAGTTGGGCATCAAGACAGGGCCATCGTGCCAGACAGCATATCCATTGTTGTGGGATTTGTGGATGCTGTGTGTGTGTTGCATTGAGTCAGACATCCCAAGTCTCCCGGAGGTTCCGTGAGCAAGAGTGTGCATGCGAGACCGAGACTTTGAATCGTGTGTGCATCTGAGTGTAGTGCACACAGGACGAGGAGGGAGAAGAGAGAGGTGGTGCGTGTGTGCCTGTTCAGCATTCTGATTGGCCTGTTTCGCTAAATCAACTAATCAGCTTTTAGTGTAGGAGGGCTTTTATCTCTTTTCTCCTGAACTAAATTAATCAGTTCAGCGTATCTAGTAACAGGAGCATCATGGCACAGTGCCATTAAAAAAGAACATCAGACTACATGAAAGTGTACCCTTGTCTCATAAAAGTAAAAAATAAAGTCTTGCATGCAGCACTGTTTGTAACAATGACTTTAGCATGGAGGGTTAAATGATTGTAGTATAAGTGATTGTAGTAAATGACATAGTATAAGTAATATCAGAAACAACAATAAAAAGAGTCCTCTGGCTGTTCACTTTAATCAATCAGGACACCCACTCTCAACCTTGGGATTTATAGGGATAGAACAAGTAAAAAAACACCGCAGAGGAGGACACAGACAACCAGCTTCTAAAAAGAGAGGCCTTCTGGATCCACCACCTGGGAACTTTGGCCCCAAGGGGGCTCAATGAAGATTTGGACATTAGACCCTTCCTCTAATATGGACTGATAATATGGACTGTGAACAGTATTTGCATTGATGACTGAATTTTTTACATGATGAATGTTTTTATTGTAGATTAATGTATTTTCAGACATCTGTTTGTGTTATTGTACAAAGTTTAAGGTTTTATGTTTTTTATTTAGTCAAGCCACAAGCTTGTACACTGTACCTGGAAGGGTTAATGAATCACTGAGCTGACCACCCCTCTAGACAGGTGATTTAGATCATGTGCCAAGCCTGTGTTTGCAAGTGAATCTGAGGAAGACCGCAAGGTCGAAACCTTATCTGCCAAATGAGAAAATAAACAAAGGATATAAAAAAAAGAATACCAAGGAGTGAGCGAACTTTTTTCATAAAAACTTGACTTTTTTTGTTCAGCACCTGGGATGTGCACAAAGTCTCCTTGCAAGTGACTTTAGATTGTGAAACCATGATCAGACTGCTACCCACATCACATGGATCAATTCAAAAGCAAACATTAATATGCTACATTCCATATTTCACAGATAACTTTGGGGATCAAAACCATAGGTTTGATGAGGCGGAAGGTCAAAGCCAGGAACCAAGTGTTACAGACTATGGAAATTTGGAATGTACAGTACAACTCTATGGGGGTCATGTGACTCTTTGTGCGCCCATAGATCAGAGAGCGGTGTTCTGATAAGATGCCATTTTCCCACCTAGCCAGATACTGGCCTGCTGAATATTGTGGATTTTATGTGGACTTCAGTATTTTTCCACCTTAGAATGCTCAGTCACTGGCTACCACTCTATGGTAACCAAGGAGAGGAGTAGTCCCTGGGCACAGTCACACATACACAAAAAATAACACACACACACACACACACACATTCAGCCTGTTGAAACAACGCAGTTGCTTCTCTGCAAACAATGCAGTTTTTATGAACAGATTACTCAGTAGGAATTGCAAAAGCAGAATCATTACCATACATCTATTTTTAAACAGACACACACACAATATAAATAAGGCCATTCTAATCAGACTTCACAAAACTGAACATTTTCTATGAAAGATTTCAAAAGGCTTGAAGGCCATCTCCCATGAACCTTAACATTCCCATTTCCAAATGTTCCCAAGATGTATTTTAGCAATGGAACTGCTAAAAACTCTTTGTTGTTAAAGCAAAACAGTCCCGTTCAAATGTGGGCTCTAAAGTTAGAGCTAAAGTTATAATAGAAAAACACTGACTATGACCTCCAGAGAGCATTCAACTGACCTGGAACTTTCTGTTCCTTGTGCAATAATGCTACCAGTGCTCTACCATACTCCCCCTGCTTTTCAAATAATCTAAACTGAACAAACATTTGACTGGTGGTTACTGTATATCAGGTTCCCTCATATGAGGCAAATCTGTTTGAATTCATCTTTAACAAATATATGTTCATGTGTGAGCAAGGAGGCGCAGAACAAAAGATGTTTTGCAGAGTGGTATGATTTCTGTGTCTTTTCTCCTAGACGCACAAGCTTGACATCACAATAAAGTGATTGGTTGGTTGCAAAGATAGTCCTGGATTGACATATGATTGTCCAGGACCCAAACCAATATGGTGATATCAGATTGTGCCGAATGAAAGAACAAGGTGTTTCAGAGAAGCCAGGAAGAATGGGTCAAGCACGAAGTTGGTTGGTTCTGTACAAACCTACATACAGAAACCAAATCAAAGCTGTCATATGTTCTTGGCTGGGGCACCTGCACCGTACGCCGGCAACCCGGGTTCGATTCCCGCCCTGTGGTCCTTTCCGGATCCCACCCCGACTCTCTCTCCCACTCCCACTCACTTCTTGTCGTTCTCCACTGTCCTATCTGATTAAAGGCATAAAAAGCCCAAATATATATATATATATAAAGTTGTCATATGTACAGAGCTGTCATATGGAGATCAATGTTTGTTTACAAAATGAAACCTAGAGAACACTATTCTACATTCTGTCCAATATATTAGAGGTTTCATCATGTTGTGGGGTTGCTCTGCTGCCTCTGATACTGACAGACTTGGCAGGGGCTCAAATTTAAAAAAAAAAAAGCACATGGAACAAAATTTTCAGAAAACGTGTTAACTTTATTTAAAACATGTCTTTAGTGGGCATCTTTGCACTGCAGAATATAATATCATGTTTTATAGAACATAATGGATACAAAAGCTAGAAAAGATATCACAATTTGAATGGTGTAAACTGGAACTTAAGTTTTACATTCCCTAGCCTATAAAGCTTTAATCATCTGAACCTGAGCTGGACATTTTTTTGCATTTAAATTCTAGCATTATGCTATTTAAATAATGATGGTGGGACAGGCTATTATATGGTTTAGCAATTTGCAAAGTAGTCTAATGTACTGATAAACATTTTATAAATGTTCATATTTATTCATTATGTATCAAGAAGAATGGGTGTAAATAGCAGACAGAGCTGTAACACATTTTTCTAATTTCTCTCCTTGTGTAACCCACTCTTGGGTAAGTACACCTTCGCTCTAGGTTCGTGAGGAGGGGAGTTCAAGTGCAATAAGCAGACACACACCAGGGTTAAAGTTACTTGTGCTTTAGTAACCAAATGTATAATTGAACCAAGTACAAATACACATGTACGAAAATAAAATGGGCCCTTTGAAAATAAAAGAAATGGTCCTTTCAGTTGACTGGCTGTGTTTCCTTAAATGTTAAAAGTTCCTTTTCTAATCCTTGGTTTAAGTGTAAAGTCAAGTTAGTCAAGTCAATAGTCAGTGTGTGGATATCCGAAGAGTGATGACCAGTGGAGTGAGTGGTTCGATCCTACCACAAAGCAGAAAGGGTATCCGGCTCCTTCAGTGGACAGGATTCAATGACAGAAATCAAATGGGTTGGCTCGCCATCTATTGAGATCGATGAATCTTCTTCCAGGATTTTCAAATCCAACAAAAAACTTGACCTGCATTCACAACCAGGTTATAACCTTTTGTTAAGTTTCATAACTCCCTTCCCTAATGCAAGTTGCTTTTATATTCATCTATCAAATGCTCCTGTTGTACAACATTAACTCCAGTGTGTAAAAATATGCATTTACAAAACTACATCTACATGCTGAAAAGTAGTGAATACCATTCAGTTAACCAGTACAAAGTAATCAGATGGAATACCTTGAATTCAAATAAGTACTTCAAATCACAACTGCAATAAGCTTACAATTGTACCAAAAGATAATTAGTTTGTTTCAGAATAAGGCATTGGATAAATGCTTCAAATTAGCACCTCACATGCATTTCACTCATGAAACATGACTTAGAATCAAGTTTAACCTTTCAAAACAAAGTAAAAGCCTTTTTTAAACAACATATCTTTCCATTCGCTTAATAACTTTACATTTACCACTCGTAGTAAAAATACAAACAAAAACATACATTTTCCATCTTTTATCAAGGTATTTCTTAGCATAAGTTCAACTACTTTATAACATGAGTGATTCAGGCTGTTAACTAACGTAAGGATGAACAGGCTAGCTTACCGAGACAGGGTTGCAACAAAGAAAACTCGACGAATTCGGCACCCGTCTTCATCAAACACAACTCAACAATTACAGTCCTTCTATTGAATGTTCTCAAAGAAAAACTTCAGTGTCTTCATTAACTTTTGATCACTTTTCTAAAACTTCAGCTCCTCCAGAAACAAATAACATGGCACTTGCGAAAATGGCCGTCCTTCTTCTCTCTCGCCTGTTCTCCCACTACGAATTCAGCTAGAGTGCATCATGAAATTTCAAAATAAAAGTCCCTTATCGTAACTTAAGACAGTAAAAGTATCTCTTCATCAAAATTATGTTTTTATCAATGACAACTTAATTCTTATGAACTTTATCAAAATTATGATCTGTACTATTTATTTATTTATTTCCTTAATGTATTTATCATCTGGGTTACACCTGGTTCTGAAAATTCAATAGGAGTGCATGTACTGTAGGCCTACTGTAGCCAGGGCACAGACAGATAGGTCTTTTCAGTTTTCATTAGGCTATGGTCTACACAGAGATCATAGGCTATAAGGCTACATCTTATTGATTAAATTCAAAGCTAATTTTAATAGCCTAGAAATCTAGACGCACCCTAGCGGCAGCAAATATGTTATTGCCTAGTCTGGCTTGTCAGGCTATAATTTTAATGTTTATCACAGTGAACTACCACCATTAGCAAGCTGGTGTCTTGCAGATTCACGTGCTGTGCGTGCCACTGAGTGAAATGACGCGTAATGTAGCCTACTGTAAACAGAGAACGACGTGTGGAGTTGGGTTAGTTAAACAACTACAGTAGCCTATGTCGTCGGTCTATGACGATTTAGAAAAGGTTTGCCTATTCTGTTTTATGAACTAGGTCTACTAACCTAAGCTACTAGTAACCTAAACAGAATGTTATGAACGTTCAGCCTTAGATTTTCGAAGCTGCCAGTTTTTTGAATTGGATAGATCTTGACATGGTTAAAACGGGTTTGATAGCCTACTTCATTAAACATGAAACAACTTTAAACATTTTATTCTCTATCTCTAAACTGAATACTATTGCATGTTCAGTGACCTTACCGTGCTCCCAAACGTCTCCTGCAGCACTGTGCCTGCGTGCACCTTCTGAGAGTTCACTGAATGTATGACGTCACGGATTGGTGGCCGCAAGGCATTTCAATTAACACACAAAATTGTTATTTTTGTAAATTTCTAATTTCACAAACTATTAATGAGACATTTTAGCGAATATTCACGTTGGAACTAGCGGAAGTATTACACATTTTAAAAAGTGCCTGAGACTTGCGTATAGAAAGGGAATAATGCAGATCACCAAGGCTTCTTGGAGAAAGACCACTGCATGAATAGACAATCATATGGTCCAGCAGGAGAATGAATGATGCAAAAGCCACCTAAGCAAGAACAAATAAAAGGTAGGCTTGAGAGTGGCTCACAAAGGCTCCTGATCTCAACTGTTGGATCTATGGAAAACTGGGGGATAAAGTTCAAGAAGTCCAGTGAACCTTAAAGAGCTTTTACACACAGCAATGAAGAGGGGGAGAGGCAACAGTTCAAGAGGCTCACAGGCAGAAGATTCAAAGCCCCTCATTACTGCAAGGGCTGAGCAACTCAATGTTAGAAAAGGGAGCTATCGATACACCCTTTTTTTTTCATTATTTAATTCAATTGAAATAGCTTACCTCTCACAGAAATGCCCTGAGAGCTGTTACATTTCTAAAGCACATCATGTACCAAAAATTTCAGAAGTGCCAGAACAGTTGGCCGGAATTGTATCGGATCATCTTCAGAGCGTCAGGGGTCTCAGATGAGTCTGCTCTAGCCGTTGATCTCTTTCTCTCTATCAGCCTCTCATCTTCCTGCATTCTTTTTCATCATTTGCTTTGACATGTTCCACCTCACCCTCTATGCTCAGCTCTTTCATTGATTTTTTGGTTTATTATGTCCGTGTGCTTTTTTGACAAGAGTGTGTCACTACTCTTTATTCTATGTTCTGATAGCAAAGTGATATATTTTCACAGCTTGTGTGTGTGTGTGTGTGTTTGTGTGTGTGTGTGTGGGCGGATAATCTTGTGAGTGTCAGGGTGTTAGCATGACTGATATAGGGAGTGTAGGGGTATTTGAATGGCTCTAAATGGGTGTTATTGTCACAGGTGACTTACTTCTCTGTTGCCAGATTAGCAATTAGCAAAGACATTAGGGCCTTATTGTGTGCAGTGTATGATGTGTGTGTGGGTAACCATATTTTTCCACCCTGATTTGTAGTGGTTGTTTCACTGTGTGCATCTATTGTAGTGGGTTTTCTTGTTATTGATTTTCTTCTGCCCTATTGACTTTTGGACATCTGCTCCTGAACAAACCTGGCAGGTCTGCCGGATTGAGAGCACCACTTGCCCTGCTGCCGTCGCCCTGCTACTAGTGATGGTGAACTGAAGCTTTCTGAACCAGTGAAGCTTTTAATCCAAATGTATCGAAAAAAGGTTCAGTACTCGAAGCTTCAGAACTCTATGAGGACCGCTGCTGGTGAAAGTTAAGGATAGCATTGTGTCAAGAAGTGTTTCAGACATTAGCCATGAATGTCTTTGAGTCGAAGATGAATAAATGTTGAGCATGAATTAATGGATAAATAAATAATGTCATAAATAGGCCTAACTAAGCCTATTTTGTACCCTGTATAAATACAAATGTAATTGCCTTCTCTACAAAAACAATAAAGATAGTATTTTGGCTGTGAACATTTTTGTATTTGTAAACAAATACATCAATTTAGGAGGGAGATGAATAAAGAATGGGCATGCACATTGCACACACATTTCTGTGATTATATTGAGTACGTAGCCTAGACCAATTGTAATCTGGGTTGTGTTAAAACTGTGATTCAGTACTGCACACGCCTGGACTCGAACCCGCGAAACAGACGCACCTTAGAACGGGAGTCGAGCGTGCCAACAATGGAGCTAAAAGCCCACGCTATAAGCTTTCGTGTCAGCAGCACTATTGACTCTGTTGGCTCTCCTTTTTCAACAAGCCACAACGGCGCGCCCCGTGTTGCGCAACTTTAATACTTTGAATTAAATTTCGAAGCAGTCACGTAGGTGTGTGGGAAACGAAGCTTCGGACGTCACTGATCACGTGATTATCACGAAACGAATCAAGCTCCGATACAAAGCTCCACTCCAAATTGGTTCATGTCTTTGATACACGCATCGAAGCAGGGGGTTCACAGGTAACATCACTACCTGCTACCAACGCAGTCAACGCTCTTTATTACTCTGTGAAGGGCAGTAATAGTTTTTACAGCTTTAGCGTGAGTGCTATTGTTGCCACCTGTGCTCCTCTGTTGTGCCTAAGTGTTTGCTATTGTGTCCAAACCTCCATCCATAAGCCCAGGTTCCCAGGCCTCCTTTCCCTGAACGTTGATTGTACCGCAGCTGAATTGTACGCTACGCTCGCTATGGCAGCTTGAAGGGCCGTAACTATAACTTTCTGTGTGTGTGAACGTGCTTGTTTTCTGTGGTGTCCATGGTCATCCTTGGTCCTCTCTTCTAGCCTCCGGATTGTCTGTCCTGTGGCTCCAGTGCCCTGTGCTGCCCTGAAGACTGAGTGGCCACCCCTGAACCTCCCTCAACGCTCGCTATTGCTGTCTGAAGGGCCGTAAATATATTTTCGTACATGCTGTGAGTGTGTGCTTTGATATCTGTGGTGCTTTTGGTCATTGTTGGTGTTCCCCTTCCAGCCTCCTGCCACTCTATCTCGTGGTCCCCGAGCCCAACGCGTCCACGAAGACTGCCTTGACTACACCAGACTCCCAGCTCAATGCTCCCTGTCTAGAGTGACGCAACGACTTCCTGTTGGGTTGACAACTGCCGTGACCCCCTGGACGTGCCCACTTGACTACTTGGAGAGAGGACAGCCGGAGTGAGCTACAGAGGAACCATTCCCACCATTGAGCCTTATCTCGGACTACAAGATTTCAGAGACATTGATTGAGTGAACTATTTTAATTCTCCAAGTACCGGTATTTTGCAGTGTTTGTCAGTCTTAATACAGTGTGTTTTTGTATGAAACTTGGCTGTCTGTTGGGTTTCTGCTGCTGGGGCCAGTGCCATTGATTATTCATCCGTTGGCCACTAGGTGACATTCTACTGGCGTAGTCGGCAGGATTCCAGCAGCAGAACACAACAGCCATGTCTAACCCTTCTAGTACTGCAGCTAATCAAGAGGCAGAAGGGACTGCAGCTGGTGGGGGTAGCAAGGGAGTAGCCCATTTGTTGGTACCATGGTTTATGGGAGGCCCATGGATACCTCGTTTCAGTGGGGAGAGGGGGAAATTTAGCTCTTAGAGGACTCCGGTAGAAGCTATGCTGAGGGGCCCAGGGGTTAACTACACAACAAGGGGTGGATTTTCTGTTTGCAGCTCTAGATGGGGAGGCGAGGCGCCAGGCACGGTTATTTAAGACAAAGGAGAAGGCCAACCCTAAGACACTGCTGGACACCCTACAGAAGAAGTATAGTGATGGGGGAAGTAAAGCCCAACAGGTCCAGGTTCTTCAGCTGCAGGCAAGGTCCGGATGAGTGAGTGGAGTTTTTTATCTTGAAATTGCGAGAACTCTACTTTGACTGGCAGGGGCAGGAACCAACTCAAGAAGAAGAGAGTACCTGTTAGACCAGTTCACCTTGAACTTAAGACCAGGCCCAATCCAGCAAGAGATCCATCGTCAGTTGCGTCGCAATCCACAGTTGACATTTGCCACCATCTGCACAAAAGCCGTAGCTCTCGAGCAAGAGAGCTACGGCTAAAACATGGAGAAGACCACACCTGGGTCAGAAGGGCCATGACACCCACAGCAGCTGCCACACCAGTCAACACCTCGAAATGCGACACACCTGACCTGAGCCAACTGAAAAGTGAACTACAGGCAGAACTGCGGAAAGAAGTGGCAGAACAACTGAAGGGTTTGAGTGCCTCTATTGTTGAGGAACTCCGTAAACAGTTATCACCTGCCCCCCTAATGGCCAGTCAGTCCACTGTCCCTCACCTATCTACTGCTCCACCCCAGCCATCCACCGGTCCACTGTACGACCAAGACCTCAACAGACACCACCAGGCAGTGGGTCATTCCAATGGGATGCTCAGAGGAGGCCAATATGCAGGGACTGTGGAGGAGTGGGGCACATCCAGAGGTATTGTCCCACTCGCCGCAGGTCGACTTCGGGTTTTTAAGCGCCCCCTGCCACAGAGGGGCGTGTGGCAGGGACTGTCGCCCACTCTGCGGGAATGACCAAGTCCCAGATTGTTGGAGAATGTCCACATGTCGAGGTAGAGGGGGAAAAATGATCCCTTGTGTCCTATACACCGGCTCCCAAGTCACCCTGGTGAGTAAAGCCTTCTTTAGAAAATATTTTGGTGATATTGACATGAATTGTACCCAGAACTCTCCATTGCTAACCTTACGAGCCGCTAATGGATTGCAGATACCCTATGTCGGCTATGCAGTCATTGATTTTGCTGTTGGGGGTGTTCGAGTTCCACAGAAGGGGATGGTGGTGGTTGAAGATGGTTGTATGGGAGCAGAGCATGCCATTCTAGGCATGAATGTAATTGCACACTGTTGGGATGAGTTGGCCAAGGGTAAGAATCCTGGGTTGGCAGCTTTTAAGTCCCTTGTGTCACCCGTAGCAGGTCGAGTTTGGGAACAAGCTGAGTCCGAGATGGTGGTTTGGGCTCAACTTCAGGAAGGAGCTCCCAAGACAGTCCATAATGCATTAATAGAACCCCTTGAGGATCAGGATGGGGAATGGTATGTAGCACGGTCCCTAGTGGTGGTGAGTGGAGGTAAGCTGCCAATGAGTGTGCAACCCAAATCCTTATCCA
Organism: Alosa alosa; assembly: GCF_017589495.1. Taxonomy (NCBI): domain Eukaryota; kingdom Metazoa; phylum Chordata; class Actinopteri; order Clupeiformes; family Clupeidae; genus Alosa; species Alosa alosa. The sequence goes on along the minus strand of NC_063195.1, from coordinate 35,284,044 downwards.
GTAGAGGTCCCACTGTGTCGGCCATTGGCTAAGGTAACACAGATTGATGAGTGTGATGTTCAAATGAGACAGGATCTAGTGGTCCAGCCTGACTCCTCTGGAGCTGTGGAAGTGGCCATTCGAGCTGTGACTAACCCCTCTGAACCATCTACCCATACAGACCCCCATCCTGTCTTTGCCATTGAGGGAGATGGCCTGAACCCAGATCAACACCAACGCCTTCTGCAGCTGTTAGAGAAGTGGAGCTGCGTGTTTGCATCACATGACGATGACTTTGGCAGAACCAATGCAGTACAGCATCAGATACCCACAGGGACTGCCCCACCCTGTCGAGAGCGTTACCGCCCTGTTCCCCCGAGCCTTTATTCGGAACTGAGGACCCTTCTCCAGGGCATGCTGAACAATGGAGTGGTTCGTGAAAGTTCCAGTCCATGGGCTGCCCCAGTGGTCCTGGTTAAAAAGAAAGATGGCAGTTGGAGGTTGTGTGGACTATCGTAAGCTGAATGCAGTTACACATAAGGATGCTTATCCACTACCTCACATCGAAGAGTCCCTCACCGGGCTGAAGAAGGCTCAATGGTATTCCACACTCGACCTCGCTAGTGGATACTGGCAAGTTGAAATGGACCCCCAAGACCGCCAGAAGACCGCATTTACCACCCCCATGGGCCTCTATGAATTTGACCGCATGCCTTTTGGCCTGTGTAATGCACCAGCAACATTCCAGAGGCTCATGCAGAGGTGTTTGGGGTCCACGGTGCATGACTTCCTATTAATTTATTTGGATGATGTGGTCGTCTTCTCCCCTGACTTTGACAGCCATCTTCATCACAGATATTTCAGAAGTTGCATGAGCATGGCCTGAAGTTGCAGCCAAGGAAGTGCAAGTTGTTTCAGCAACAAGTAACCTACTTGGGCCATGTCATCAGTAACCAGGGAGTAGCAACTGACCCTCAGAAGACAGCTGTGGTGAGTGAATGGCCTGTCCCACAAACCGTCAAACAGGTGCGTTCCTTTCTGGGCTTTGCGGGGTATTATAGGAGGTTTATTCATGGCTTTTCACAACTTGCTGCCCCTCTTCATGCCTTGCTGAAGGGAACTGCCACTGCTCGACAGGGAAGTATCCGTGTGGATTGGACTGAAGCTTGCCAGGACTCCTTTAACAGGCTTAAAGAAGCCTTAGTAAATGCCCCAGTCCTTGCATATGCCAACTTTTCGCTGCCCTTCCGGCTGTATACTGATGCCAGCCTGGAGGGCTTGGGAGCCGTACTGGCCCAAGAACAGGATGGACAAGAGTCATCGCCCTCACGGAAAGAAACGACCAAAATTACAGCTCATTCAAACTTTAACTTTTGGCTCTGAAATGGGCCATAACAGAGAAGTTCAAGGACTACCTATGGGGACGTTTAATAGACATAGACGTTTTTACAGACAACAGTCCACTCATACACCTAGCCACCGCCAACCTGGGAGCTGTTGAGCAACGTTGGGTGAACCAGCTGGCTAACTACAAGTATACCATCCAGTTTCGCTCTGGTAGAACTAACAAAAATGCTGATGCCCTTTCCAGGTTGCCAGGCGAGCGTGTTGATGCTGTGGTAAGAGTGGTGGCTGAACCAGTTGTTTTGGCCCATCCTGCAGAGGACACCCATCAGACGCCAGACCGGTGGTATAACTGTCAGTCTCAGGACAGGGTTGCAGCTCCTCTGGACCTGGAAGGCGGCGAACACTCTTCCATCACCCCAGGAATGAAAGAGGCTCCTCAACAGGTAAAAAGACTCCTGCTCGAGTGGGAAGGTATTGCCATTCGTGGTAACCAACTCCAACGACGATGCACTGACCCAAGGACTGGCGACGTATACTGGCAAGTGTTGGTCCCAGAGCAAGAAGCGAGAGAGCTTTGGCAACAGTATCATGAAAGCTCATCATCAAGGTTGAGCAGAGAAAGTCTTCTCAGTTTTTAAGGAGACTGTTCTTTTGGCCCAGCATGCTGAAGAGCGTGGAGACCTAGACGGCGGCCTGTCCTCGTTGTCTCCGGCAGAAGCCTGGACCTGAGGTGAGAGCCCCCCTTGCACCTACCCCTTTGAGGTAGTGGGAATAGACTACTTGTCACTGGGAAGGCCAGGAGACCCTTTCCCTTAGTCATGACTGACCTCTTCTCCAAGTATGCCTTTGCAGTCCCGACAAAGGACCAGTCCGTGACCACCACAGCCAAAGCCCTGTACAGTGCCGTGATCCAGGTGATGGGGTGCCCGGAAAGGATCCTCTCTGACCGCGGTGGGGCCTTCCAGTCAGCAATAATGGAAAAACTGTGCCAGCTGTACGGATGCAGACAGTCTCGAACCACCCCTTACCACCCCCAAGGTAATGGTGCGTGCGAGAGATTTAACCAAACCTTGCTGTCTCTCCTTAGTTCTCTTTCGGAGGCTGAACAGAACCACTGGCCTCAGAAACTCCCTGCACTATTACAGGCTTATAATAACACCACTCATGGCTCGACTGGTATGACTCCCCACTTCATTGTTTTCGGTCGGCATGCGCGCCTCCCAGTGGACTGGGTTGTAACCTTACCCCCTCCTGTACCAAGGTACTCCCTGTCTGATTGGGTGAAGCAACACCATAGAACTCTGACACAAGCCTACACTACGGTGAAGACAAATGCTCAGAGGCGACAACAGAGGGACCAACAAAGGTATGATCGACGGGCCAAGGTGGATTTGCTTCTGCCAGGGGAACGAGTCCTCCCAAGGAATTTTCGCAGACATGCAAAGGGCAAGCTGGCACCACGTTGGGGCCTGGATGTCTGGGTGGTAGTAGCCCAACCTCGGGCAGATCGACCAGTCTATGTAATCCGGCCATGAAGGCCCCTCTAAGACCATCCACCGCAATAATCTGCACTGTTGCCCTGTGAACGTATCAGGAGAGGAGCCTTTAGAGGGGAACCATCCATAAGCCAACCACAAACCATGACCTGGTACCCGGTCACAATTACTCCACTCGTCCACCAGAATCAGCCCACTGCCCATACCCACAACACCGCTCCAGTTGAATAAAACTCAGAGAGTGGTGTGCTGACCACAGTCAGAGGAGTAGACCCAACAGCACAGGCACCAAGCCCATTGGCTGAAGAGTTGGCAGTGGATCCAGAGCACCGGATACAGCCTGAAACCATGTCCTGTCCGCCAAGCCCCCCTAATATGAGTCCAACAGGTGAGGCAGTAAGGCGGTCACATAGATCCACCAGGGGGCAGCCCCCAGTAAGGTATGGGTACCCATAAACAGTGGTCGGGACGACCACCAGAAAAGTGGGGGGGGGGGAATGTCACAGGTGACTTACTTCTCTGTTGCCAGATTAGCAATTAGCAAAGACATTAGGGCCTTATTGTGTGCAGTGTATGATGTGTGTGTGGGTAACCATATTTTTCCACCCTGATTTGTAGTGGTTGTTTCACTGTTTGCATCTATTGTAGTGGGTTTTCTTGTTATTGATTTTCTTCTGCCCAATTGACTTTTGGACATCTGCCCCTGAACAAACCTGGCAACCTACTTCCTGTTTTACCCTATGTCCATATTTGGACCGTCTCCTCCCCTGCTATTGTGTGTACGCTACGCTCGCTATGGCAGCTTGAAGGGCCGTAACTATAACTTCCTGTTTGTGTGAACGTGCTTGTTTTCTGTGGTGTCCGTGGTCATCCTTGGTCCTCTCTTCTAGCCTCCGGATTGTCTGTCCTGTGGCTCCAGTGCCCTGTGCTGCCCTGAAGACTGAGTGGCCACCCCTGAACCTCCCTCAACGCTCGCTATTGCTGTCTGAAGGGCCGTAAATATATTTTCGTACATATCTGTGGTGCTTTTGGTCATTGTTGGTGTTCCCCTTTCAGCCTCCCGAGCCCAACGTGCCCACGAAGACTGCCTTGACTACACCAGACTCCCAGCTCAATGCTCCCTGTCTAGAGTGCCGCAACGACTTCCTGTTGGGTTGACAACTGCCGTGACCCCCTGGACGTGCCCACTTGACTACTTGGAGAGAAGACAGCCGGAGTGAGCTACAGAGGAACCACTCCCACCATTGAGCCTTATCTCGGACTACAAAATTTCAGAGACATTGATTGAGTGAACTATTTTAATTCTCCAAGTACTGGTATTTTGCAGTGTTTGTCAGTCTTAATAAAGTGTATTTTTGTATAAAACTTGGCTGTCTGTTGGGTTTCTGCTGCTGGGGCCAGTGCCATTGATTATTCAACCGTTGGCCACTAGGTGACATTATTACTGTAAAATGTCTTCATGTTTTACAGGGATAGAATTACTGGAGCAAGCATAGGGAGAGAATGATGCTCACATGCAAGTGTGTAAGAGTATGATGTACCTCTCACTCTCTCTCTCTCGGTGTGCACTTTTAAAACGAATGTGGACACAGAGATGTGTTAAAAACAATGGAAGTTGTGTTGTTTTCAATGCATTTGTTTTAAGAGTATGTGTGTAGCCCTTACATCACCTGACTCTGACACGAGCACACACATGACCCAGCTCTCACTGCCATCAATAAAATAACACTTCAGTGAATACCTTCAAGAGTTCAGCATCAAGAGGCAGACACAAGACTGTTGTAGAGACAGAGAAGGAGAAAAAGCACGTTGGCTGGCATTTAGTGGAGTAATTACCTAGGAGCCATACAGTATTCATTCGTAGATAGTGATTTTTACAGCCAAAAAGCCATTAGACACAATTGAGGAAGGTTACTGGGTTGGAGAACTTTTTCCAAGACATGTAGGTGGATAGACCTCTTATGTCCCAGACTACAGAACAAAGACACAACTTGTGTTATTTTTGCCACCTACACTTTTATATCAAGATTTATCCTCAGAATTCTCTTCAGGAGATCCGGTATCTTCCCTGCATCTTCAGACTGCTCTGTGTTGAGGCTGTAAAGCCAACTGTCATGTACTGTAGGTGTGACAGAGCTTTGAATGATTGGAAGAAGATAGATGCACATGGCTCTTGTTTGTGGTAGAAATATATTCAAATGCTTTATTGCCCTGTGAAAAGTGACATAAAAGATTGGCCATCACTTTCAGGATTCTATTTTGAACATTGTTTTGATATTCACAATTTTGCACAGAGAGGAGAGGTAGCATTGCATGCTAAACTAGAGGGCACTCCTCTACCAAGGCCATGTGACTCTGGTCTATCCAGGTCAAACTGGCAATCAGTTTTATATGAAAACATTATGCTGTTGCTTACATTCATTCATTAATTGCCTGTCATGAAAACACCTACATGCTATTTCATGAACTCCGAAGGCACTGCTTTGGGTGACGCCGTCAATAAATCAAATATCCTTGATTTGAACACTAGAGGGCAAACCAGGGATAAATGCCCTTTGTTACAAGAGGTTGAGAAAGCGAAACTAAATCATTGGCCCATGAGCCAGACATGCTCCAAGTTATGGGTTCGTCCTTGGACCACGCTATGCCTTTCCACCAAGTTTCATGGGAATAGGACTGGTCGTTTTTGAGTAATCCTGCACACTGTTATGGCCAGGCGCACTGGCCACAACATAGAATGACCGAAAAAGTCAATTGGGCTCGTTTTGGTCTAGGGGTTTATTAAACAATAAGGTAAATTACAAAACAGAAAATGGGAGGTTAACTATAACACAATAGGAACAACGCAGGAAGAGCAATAATCAGCGTGGTAGCCAGAACACAAGTCTCCGTGGACTGTCTGGGGTGCCTAGGTTTTAAAGGTTGTGGCTCCGCCCACTCTTTACAGGTCACCTGCACACAATCAGAAAGCAAAAACATACTGCCGAGCAGCCAAACATTACATGAGGAAACAGCACCACCACAGCGAAAACATTACCCCCTGGCAGAGGTAATAAACTGGGACCATTCTTTTGGTGGTAAACCCTGTGTTATGGCAAAGTAGTTCAGGGCAGCAGCCCAGAGTAAATAGCACAGAACCCCTTTCAGTTCATTGACAGTATTTCACACAATCATTTTGAGACCATGCTCTGAAAAAGAGACAAGCTGTTGTCAGTGGTTTTCCAGCAGGTTGAGACTGTATTGTCCTCTTACAAACAACTCACTGAGATTTGTTCTTGTTTATTTCCTCCACTTTCACATTGTACTCAGAATGATGTTTCATCTTTTTCATTTCACTTCAGCTCCTTCAGAAAACAATTCTTCAATCCACTGGCAAAGAGAAAATCAGCTTCTCTGTCTATCAGAGCAGAAGATAAAGTCTGGGTGCCTGATGCTTTCCCCTGCCAATAGCAACCTGATGAGTGAAGCCATTTCCGCTCTTTGTATAGAAATGTGGCCTTCTATAAATGTCTTTGTATTTGCCTTTAGGCTGGTGAAGCACAAAGACCTTGACCGAACAGCCAATTATGAGATAAGAGACCCTTGTCCAATCTTAATAAAACTACAAGCTGACCTTATGCTGACCCACCACTCAAGAGGACAGTGAGTCAACACATTTTACATTTACTGTATTCATTTTAGTCAAAGCGCTACAGTTACAGTAGTGGAGGTGTGAGATAAACATGGCCTGCTCCAGGAATAAGCACAACCTGATTTATCTTCTGTTGAACATTGCAGCTCCTGTTCTGCTGGTCTCCCAGGTGGTCTTGGAGTAATAGCAGTAGCTAGTCGACCTGTCTTGACCATTGATATGACTTTTCTATATATCTTGACACTGCCTGGATAAAGGCTTTAGAAAAGGCCAGAGAATGAAAGCAGGGGGCATCTGGAGGGATCACTTATGGACAGTGATGGTTTAATGGTTTAAGAAACTCCCTTGGATAAAAGTGTCAGCTAAATGAATCAGTCATGTTGTACTTTTACGAGATTCTACACTGATTTGACTCTAGGATGGCCTTTCGCCACTTACTAATTCTGTCATACTGAGACCACAATCAAAACAAACCGCAACTGCATACTCACCCCAGGGGACCTGGCCCCTTTAGTTCAGTATACTTAAAAGATTGGTTGAAAATGTTCTGTGGCTTTGTGGTTTAGATGCATAATTTAGTACCCTTTTCAGGTCATTTTTGTAATCCAAAGGCAAGCACAAAGCTTTCGCAGAAATCAAACAATCTCTGCCACACTATCATCTTCAAGAGGCCGTACAAGGGGAACAGCAAAGGGTTGAAGTCAGAAAACATCAGATGTGGACGCTGATGATCAAACAGATGGTCAGGTGGCACCCACGTTTTCCACTCCACCCACCGGATGAGCTGGCTGTAAACTATGAGGACACCATGCTCTGCTGTCTGTGGAAAGGCCAGCCATTCTAAAGCCATTCTCAGTTAAACTGCTGAATTTCTCTGTTCAAAGAAAAAGGCACATTACTCAAATTAATGTATTGGATTTTACTTTTGCATTGTCTTGCATACTTTTGCATTGTCTTGCTTAACATTCTCATTCTCCTTGACCTTAGTGCTGCTTTCGATACCATCAACCACAATGTTCTAATCTCCCGTCTGTCTGCTATTGGTGTTTCTGGCACAGCCCTCAATTGGTTTCAGTCATACCTCACCAACAGAAAGCAGTTTGTAACACTTGGTCCACATCAGTCCCCCAAGTCCCCTGTCACTCGTGGTGTCCCCCAGGGTTCTGTACTTGGGCCCCTCCTCTTTCTCATATACATCTTCCCTCTTGGCCAGACTATTCGCAGCCACGGTCTCAACTTCCACTGCTATGCAGATGACATCCAACTCTATCTTACCACTCCCTCTCCCTCTGACCCCCCACCACGCTCCCTCACTGAATGCCTCTCTGACTTAAAATTATGGATGCAAAACAATTTTCTCAAGCTCAACACAGACAAAACCGAAATTCTGCTGATTGGCCCTAAAAGCATCCTCACCAAATCTCCCCATCTCACTTTCAACATTGATGGCTCATCTGTCCACTCCACCCCTGTTGTTAAAAACCTTGGCATTCAGCTTGACTCCACCCTTAGCTTTGATCCTCATATCAAATCACTCACTAAGATTGCTTTTTTTTCACCTCCGTAACATTGCACGCCTCTCTGCTAGTGATGCACAGACTTTGGTTCACTCTTTCATTATGTCACGTTTAGATTACTGCAACTCACTTTTCCTTGGTCTCCCCACTAAAACCCTTCAAAGACTACAATATATTCAAAACTCTGCAGCTAGGCTCCTCACCCATACCAGACGATCAGCACACATCACCCCCATTCTCCATCAACTCCATTGGCTACCAGTTCCGTCCCGGATCAAATACAAAGTACTACTACTCACCTTCAAAGCCCTCCACAACCTTGCTCCCCCCTACATCTGCGACCTCCTGACCCCTTACACTCCTTCCCGCTCACTCAGATCCTCTGACCAAAACCTCTTGGCTATCCCCCGCTCCAGACTCTCCACCCTGGGTGGCAGGTCATTCAGTGCCTTGGCCCCCAAACTCTGGAACTCCCTCCCCCAACCCCTTCGTGCCTGTCCTTCTCTTCCTTTCTTCAAAGAACATCTCAAGACCTTTCTGTTTAATGATCACTTCTCCTCCACACCCAACACATAGTTCCTACAGATAACTTGTCTTTGTTGTATTGTTGTGTTCGTTTGTTATTGTATTTCCCTGCCTTCCCTACTATTGTATTGTTTGTTTGTTTGGTTTGAGAAATGTAAAGCTTTATATAAAAATAAACGTATTATTATTATTTATTATTGCATACGTATTAAAGGCTTTGGCTTTGGTAATATTTATAGGCTAGGCAATCAAGGACATGGGTAGATGGAGGAGAAATCAAAAATAATAAATAAAAAGTGTGCAAAAGTTGGAGAAAGTCAGATATGTGTGTGTGTGTGTGTGTGTGTGTGTGTGTGTGTGTGTGTGTTTTTGACGTGTGATGAAATAAGAAAATAAATAAAAGGTCTGCAGCATAGGGAGAGGGATGTAAAAGTGCTAAAAGTCTTGTAGGTGTGTGTGGGTGTGTGTGTGTGTGTGTGGGGGGTCATGAGTGCTGAGGAGTGAATGAGTGCAAAGTCAGTATAGTGTGAGTTCAGAGTTCGGATGGCCTGGGGATAAAAACTTCTCCTGAGTCTCTCAGTTCTGGCTTTGTGACTACATAGGCGTCTTCTTGATTTCAGCGGTAGGAATAATCCATTGTTAGGATGAGAAGAGTCCTTCAGAATCTTTTGGGCTCTTAGGAGTACTCTTCTGGAATAGATATCTTGTAGAGCAGGGAGTTGAGTTCTTATAGTACGTTCAGCTGAGCGCACTACTCTCTGTAGAGTACTACAATCTCTAACTGTGGAGCTCCCATACCAGGTGATGATGCTACCAGTTAGAACACTCTCAACCGCTGAAGTGTAGAAGGCCTTCATGATGGATGTAGAAACTTTGAATTTCCTTAGCTGACTTAAGGAAGTAGAGTCGTTGTCTGGACTTCTTCAGAACATATTGAGTGTTAACAGTCCATGTTAAGTCTTCAGTAATGTGGACACCAAGGTATTTAAAACTTGTGACTCTCTCTACAGGTTGCCCGCTGATCATTAGTGGGGTGTAACTGTAGTTCTGCTGCTGCCTTCTGTAATCCACTACCATTTCCTTGGTTTTATTGATATTCAGTGTCAAGCTGTTAGATTGACACCACTGTGCCACCTCATCAACCTGATCCAAGTAGAACTGTTCATTGTTGTTACTAATCAGGCCCAAGATCACTGTGTCATCTGCAAACTTGATGATGGAGGTATGACTACTGTTGGCTTTGCAGTCATGTGTGTAGATGTTGTACAGCAGTGGACTCAAAACACAGCCTTGGGGAGCACCAGTGCTGATGGTTAATGAGTCAGATGTCAGACCCCCACTCTAACCACTTGTGAACGGTTGGTGAGGAAGTCAAATATCCAGTGACACAGGGTGGTGTTCAGTCCTAAGGCCTTCATCTTTGTGACCAAGGTGAGAGGTACTATCGTGTTGAATGCTGAACTAAAGTCAATGAACAGCATCCTCACATAATTCCCATTCCCCTCCTCCAGGTGAGTTAAGGAGGTGTGCATGAGGTTTGAGATGGCATCCTCTGTAGACCTGTTGGCTCTGTAAGCAAATTGGAGGGGGTCGAAGGAGGCAGGGAGGGATGAGCAGATAATGTTTTTCACAAGCTTCTCAAAACACTTCATCACTGTAGACGTCAGGGCTACTGGGCGGTAGTCATTCAGACATGATGGACTTTTGTTTTTCGGTACTGGAACAATAACAGACTGCTTGAGGCAAGTAGGAACTGTCTCTTGAGCCAATGATGTGTTAAAGATATAAGTGAACACAGGAGCTAACTGAGCAGCGCAGGATTTCAAAACCCTGTTAGAAATTCCATCCGGTCCAGTAGCTTTTCTACAATTTACCCTCCTAAAGGCATTGCTCACATCGACCTCAGAGACACAGAAAGGTGCATCCTCATTTGCTTCACATGCTGCAGCTAGTCCAATATAGTCTGTGTTTTTCATGTCAAAGCGAGCATAAAAAGCATTAAGTTCATCAGGGAGGGCTTTACTCACATTCATCATAGGAGGGACTTTCTTTCAAAGCCAGTGATGGTTCGAGTCCTTTCCACACTCGTGCTGGATCACCCTCCAAGAAATCAGCTTCAACTCTGTCTCTATAGCCGCTTTTAGCATCTTTAATAGCTCTCGTAAACTATAAGATGCTGCTTTGTAATCCGTCATATCCCCTGAAATAAGCCCAGCATTATAAGTCATGGTGCGTGTCTTTAATGCCGTTCTCACTTCTCTATCCACCCATGGGTTCTGGTTAGGGAAGCTTCGGATCTTTACAGTTGGGATGATGGAATCAGTTAGCATATTGATGTAACTCAATGATACTTCCGTAAACTCATTGATGTCAGCAGAGTTCGTCTTGAACATCTCCCAGTCAACGTTGCTAAGGGCGCCCTGTAGCCTGGCTTCCGATTGGTCAGTCCAGCTTGACCTCCTTCGTCACTGGGGGCTCCGTCCGACTTCTCTGTTTGTACATAGGCAGTAGGAAAACAGCGGCATGATCTGATTTTCCGAAAGCTGGTAGAGACTTTGCTTTGTAACTGTTCTTGAACTGTGTGTAGCAGTGATCCAGTGTGTTGTCACCACATGTAGGGAAGTGAATGTGTTGAATAAATTCAGGCATGGACGGTTCAGATGTACTTGATTGAAATCACCGCCACAATAAGCGCAGCTTCAGGGTGCGTGTGTTGTTGTCTATTTAACACTTCTTGCAATTCTGAAACCGCAGCATCTGTGTTGGCTTGTGGAGGAATGTAGACAGCGTTGAATATTACTGAAGTAAACTCACGGGGGAGGTAGAAGGGTCGACAGACGATCGCTAGATGTTCTAGATGAGGCGAGCAGAACGGTGACATTTCTAGGATCACACCACTTGCTGTTCGTCATGATGCAAACACCGCCACCTTTCGATTTTCCAGATTCCTCAGTCCTGTCAGAGCGAGCAGCAGAGAAAAACTCCACCGGAGTGATGGCACTGTTCGGTACAAGTTCAGTTAGCCATGTCTCAGTAAAGCATAGAATGTTACAGTCCCTGATGTCTCTTTGAAACTGTATCCTCGCTCTTAGTTCATCCATCTTGTTCACAAGAGACTGGACATTGGCTAGGAGAATGCTAGGCAGTGGAGGCCTATGAGCTCTATTCCTCAATCTGTTACGGGCCCCGGCTCGTTTTCCTCTGTGTTTTTTCCTTCTGCGCCGAGATGCTTCTCCATGGTTCCCTGATGCATCTCGGAGAATCTCAGTCGGCCAGGTAGAATCGTCAATTAAAACATCCCGAAACAAAAAAGGCAATTAATTTCCGATGTTTCGGAGTGTAACGCCATCATACGTAATCAGTGCAGTGGAAAAGTGCAAAAAATTAGGGGTTAATAAAAGGTAAAAGAGTAAATATAAGCACAAGTTAGGCGGAGCAACCAAAAAGGCGTCCGAACGCGGCGGCGCCATGGCCGCCGCGTTTGTGAACTTAAACGTGAACTTAAAATAAAATTTGAGCTGAGACAAGGATGGATATTCCACAGCTGGTTCCTTGAACCCATTAATCAGCAAGTTTAATTTATTTTTTTTAGTTTTTTTTATGTTGAACCGAAATCCTGGAAACCCAGGAATATCACGTTGTTGGGCAATGAATGCATGTAGGCTTAACTAGATTGTGGTGGATCAATCATATTGCCTTCTTAAATCGATATATTATATTGTTATTATAATATTCTGTGGTCTCAGTTCACTGTTGAATGGGCCTAGCCTACCCTATGCTTGCTCAAAATATATGCTTTGTCTAGTAGAGGTGCTTCAAATTGGCGCTCGCAAATTGGATCAAATTGGATCGCCCGTCTCAGAATATAGGCTATAGAAGAGGTCCAGGGCAATCCCACGCAAAACTGTCACATCCATATTTATTTGGCGTTACGGACGTGACAGTTTTGCGTGGTATTGCCCCCGTATCGTTATATAAAGCTCTGTTCTCGCTGTCTAGCTTTCTCCTCTTTGAGCAATCGATAATTTGAAAATAACTTACTTTGTTAACTTAGATATCCATCTGATTGTTTCTCGTCCCGTCTCCTCTCCTCGCTCGTTTCAGGCTATCAGTCTCTTCTCCATAGTAGGCTACTTTACTCACTGACTCGACTTTATCAGAATTCACACTGTGTAGCAGCAAGCGAAATTATGGTTCCTGAAGCTCCTGAAGTAAATGCTGTTATCCTAACCAACGAAACATTTGGCGCAGCTTTGACATCTTACGTGAAAATCTAAATTAGGCTATTATGGTCTGGGTCCGGATAGGTCACGTCACGGTCCGGACTCGGACCGCGGTCCGCTATTTGGTGATGGCTGCTCTAGCAAACATCATATGACTAATCAGCCATACTTTGCTAAACACATGCTGTTTCAGTTCATTAAGTTGTTTTCAGGCCTTTATTTATATTTCTCTGACCATTATTAAAAATAAATACACCAAAAAAGTGAACAAAAAAAAGTAAACTATGTTATGGTGAGGGCCAATCAGATTGCAGGATTCTGAGAGCCAATCAGATTGCAGGATTCCCACCGCCAATCAGATTGCAGGATTCCAACAGCCAATCAGATTGCAGGATTCTGAGAGCCAATAAGATTGCAGGATTGTGGGAGCCAATCAGATTGCAAGATTTTGAGAGCCAATCAGATTGCAGGATTCTGGGAGCCAATCAGATTGCAGGATTCTGAGAGCCAATCAGATTGCAGGATTCTGAGAGCCAATCAGATTGCAGGATTTTGAGAGCCAATCAGATTGCAGGATTCCCACAGCCAATCAGATTGCAGGATTCCAACAGCCAATCAGATTGCAGGATTCTGAGAGCCAATCAGATTGCAGGATTCTGGGAGCCAATCAGATTGCAGGATTCCAACAGCCAATCAGATTGCAGGATTCTGGGAGCCAATCAGATTGCAGGATTGTGGGAGCCAATCAGATTGCAGGATTTTGAGAGCCAATCAGATTGCAGGATTCCCACAGCCAATCAGATTGCAGGATTCTGAGAGCCAATCAGATTGCAGGATTCCCACAGCCAATCAGATTGCAGGATTCCAACAGCCAATCAGATTGCAGGATTCTGAGAGCCAATAAGATTGCAGGATTGTGGGAGCCAATCAGATTGCAAGATTTTGAGAGCCAATCAGATTGCAGGATTCTGGGAGCCAATCAGATTGCAGGATTCTGAGAGCCAATCAGATTGCAGGATTCCCACAGCCAATCAGATTGCAGGATTCTGGGAGCCAATCAGATTGCAAGATTTTGAGAGCCAATCAGATTGCAGGATTCTGAGAGCCAATCAGATTGCAGGATTCTGAGAGCCAATCAGATTGCAGGATTTTGAGAGCCAATCAGATTGCAAGATTTTGAGAGCCAATCAGATTGCAGGATTCAATTCAATATTTAAATTAATATAAATTTAGCCGGGACTGTAAGCTGGCACACGTGGGTGCTCGATGTTTTCAGTGTGTGCCCGAGAGATGGAGCACCCACGGTATCGGCGCCTATGACAAGCGTATCTCGCGGTTGCATCCATTACAAACAAACATGAAATGTGAATGTCTGGGATTGGAGAGAGCACTAAATGCTCTTCTGAATAAGCACAAAGTCATGTCTTTAAATGAAAAACACTCTTTAATAATCAAAAAAATAAACGCTAATGAAGTAAACTTGTGACCATCAAAAATCGTTTATCGCCTGCAACTCCGTGATAACTGGACGTAACAGGAAGGCATTTGGCTGAGCAACGGAGGTTAATATGCTCTATTTTGTCCAAATGATGTCTGTCTATCATCGTTGCACTCGGAGAAAACCAGAATGTTTAATTTGTCCTGCGTTTCTTCTACGGCTGCAAACGGGATTCACTCGCCGTTAACCAAATATTTCTTTATTAAGGCAGAGCAGGCATATTTCTGGCTATTAAATGATTTCTAAACCAGTCTGCTAAAGTCTGTAGTGAAGTCTGTGTAGGGTTTTCCAGCTCCATTTCTTTTTACGAGACACCCTGCTCACTTGAGACCTCTGCCGGTTGTTGCAGCGTCACTGGAAAAATACAAATTAAAGTCGCGTGATCGCGAGACTGTTACTCGTGGTAACGCTTATGTTTGAGTGCGCAGACAGATGCTTTATGACCGAGGTCCAAGTTTGGCTAGAGGAGGGAATATGACATTGCCAGTTGCCTTTTGGTGTGCCACCCAAGATTTGCAATGGCCTCAACTGGCCACCCTGTTGCAGTTTTTTTTAATTGCTAAAACACAATTTCTGAAACCTTGCTCCATTTGCTTAAAACATTAAACACAAAACCTCATCTTCAAGCACTATTTACAAAACCTCTGACTCCTCTTGCAAAATCAACTTTCGCCTAAAAACAGTTTTACCTGTGCTCAAAATTAGGGATGCACCGATCCGACTGTTTCAGTCTCGATACCAATGCCTGGGCTTTGTGTATCGGTCGATACCCTATACTGATCCGATACCATAGTTAAATTAATAAACCATAATGTGGAAAAGACTAAAGGCATTAGGCCTGATTTAAACATTCTTTCCCTAACCAAACATCAATTTCCTAGGGCAAAATCTAACAAAATAACACTTAGATATAAATGTAATGTATTACTATTATTATTATTACTACTATTAGTATTAAAAAATAAACAATTCTCACCAGCAGCAACTTGGAACAGCATTCAAATTCAAGTTCACAGTTACTACTAAATAATAAATCTAACAAGCAAACATAAAACACATAAATACATAACAACTTTCTCCCACCAAAACCAGTTTTGTGCAAATAAAAATCCTATATTAGTGATATACATTAAAAAAAAACCTGCCAAAATGTTTTCACCCGTGAAACCCCTCTATTTACCCATAGTACGGTCTCTTTGTTTACCCACGAGCCACGATAAACTAAGAAGTTCACATGGAGTTTCAATGGTGGTAAATCTAACGGTATACGAAGTAGTAACTTTTTACTAATATATAAGAAGTTTTTAACAGCTAGTGTGAACATTTGCATGTCTTGATACCAGGAACAGCTCATACAGATAAGAGATGAAAATCAGGATAACTCACAAAACAGGACGTTCCTCGATTTGGCAACCAGTGGGGTATACTACGAAGCACGTTAGACATATCTAGGCTATGTAGACATATCGAGGCTTGACAAAGCCTTGACTCAGGGGTATACGTTAAGTGATACTACGATTGCAGTTATGTGATATATTTGTCAAACTAGGCTTTCAGCTCAGATCTGTGCGCGTTCTCGGTGTTGGGATGACTTTGGCCAATCGTGTTACGTGGAGACGCACAAGACCGCCTCTATTTAAAAACAATTACTTCCGCATTCATGAGCGATAGCTTAATCTACACTGCGGTCATTTTTTGTGTCTAACCTATAACATCAAATAAATCAATTGTCATCAGTTGTTGTATGGTATGCATGTCCATAGTGGGATATTTGCACGCACAGCACTATTAAAGCGCATTCAATATCCAAAATGTTAGTAGAGGCGGAGCTCCACCTGTAAGATATATGACAGAATCCTACACGTGAGATAACTTCGTTTTTAAGACAATTGATTGGTCAGTGTGCGGTAGATTACACGATTTGAGCTATAACTTAGCACAAAACCTCCTCCCGACCAGGTTTGGTTGACAGCATAAGATACCATGGTGATATAGCGACACTAAAACAGATCCACTTTCGTGTCACAGCATAGCCTGGCTTTGAGCGTAACATACCTCGCTAACCCACTAATCGAGATTCGTAGTACACCCCACAGGGCTCTCAAGTTTTGAAGTTTGCAAGGAGTGAGACTTTGTTTCTCAGGGGGGAGGGGGCGTGGCATTGGCACAGTGCCATGCCCCCTCTCCCCTGATCGAAGTACATGAAAGTCCTACGTCTGCTTGAAGCGCCACGCCCCCTTCCCCCGATCAACAGAGACCCACCCTCCCCATGTCCCATAGACCCAGCTTTATGAGAGAGCACAAATTCCATTATTTCAAACACACTGTTTTATTTATTCTAGAACCCTATAGTAAATAATAATAAATAATAATAACATAAATTATAATAATAATTTCACCCAAATGGGCCCTTTGAACAGCAGTGGCTCATTCTGCTCTATAAACAAATAGAAAACAACCAAATGAGAAAAAGCAAGCAACTCAGTGCTATACAGTGTATTATAGTCTCTGCTCTGTTTCTATGGAAGTTCCAAAAATCAACGTTGTTCTATTAAGTGTCGTTAAACAATTAAATAGCATTCAACAGGGGCCTGTTGCACAAAAGCAGAATTAAGACATCCGGGATAAGTTACTAAGCTGCGCTCAATGAATCCAAAAATAACGCTGTTCTATTAAGCGTTAAATAGCATTCAACAGCAGACTTAATTGGTTGCAATGAATCCCAAAATAAACGAGCAAGCCAGGATGAGCAGACATGGATTCATCAAGCCAGGTGAAACCTATCCTGGATAAGTGCGTGCTCACGGCTCCCTCATATAGACCCTGCCACCGATCACAGATTCACCATGGCAACTACAGTGGCTTCATTGCTTCTTCTACGGTGTGAAGTAGGTAGATAGCCTTCTCACAACAGCAACAAACAGCAAGGAGAATATTGCAACTAGTTCCGCGACCACCACGCGTGAAATGGTTAGGCACTCCCGTGACGTCACGTTGTCGCATGTCAGGTCGGGAATGGCGAGTATGTAAAAGTTAATTAATGATCAATTAACGTTTAAATAATGACAGTGGGTCTAGGTATATGTGATAACAATGTGTAGTGGGCAGTGGAATAACTATTGGTTTCCGTTTGTGGTGACTGCTGACTGAAATAAGGGATGAGATTAAATAGATCCTGGAACTTAGCCTGGTCTGGAGCAGGCTAGCTCCACAGAATAAATCGCCATGGTGATTTATACCATAACATATCCTGCTGCCCCCTATCCCGCTTTTGTGCAACTGGATCACAGATAAATTGAGCCAGGATAACCAAGATATCCCGGCTTAATCCCTTATCCTAGTTTTGTGCAATAGGCCCCAGGTTGAAGCGGAGCTTTGATACCAACGTTATTGATTAGTTTCAGTTTCTCTCGCGCAGACGCCTGCATTGAATGAACGCTCATAGCCTACCGCCACTTTATTGTATGGCTCCATGTTTAATGACATCGATAGCAGAAACGTTTGTTTTCTTTTTTTGTCGGTCTGCGGCAGGGCTCTCAAGTTTTGAAGTTTGCAAGGAGTCAGACTTTGTTTCTCAGGGGGAGGGGGCGTGGCATTGGCCACAGTGCCACGCCCCTCCCCCTGATCGAAGTACATGAAAGTCCTACGTCTGCTTGAACTACTCGTGGCGCCACGCCCCCTCTCCCCGATCAACATAGACCAACCCTCCCCATGTCCCATAGACCCAGCTTCATGAGAGAGCACAAATTCCATTATTTCAAACACACTGTTTTATTTATTTTAGAACCATATAGTAAATAATAATAAATAATAATAACATAAATTATAATAATAATTTCACCCAAATGGGCCCTTTGAACAGCAGTGGCTCATTCTGCTCTATAAACAAACAGAAAACAACCAAATGAGAAAAAGCACATTTAGCCCCAAAATGGTCTCTTGAACAGTGGTGGTTCTGTCCGTGTGTGTGTTTAGGAGTGATGTTGTGTGTTGTAAGTGTTTGTGGCAGATTTTGATGCCTTGATGACTGATACTGGGGGCTCCCATGTGGTTCAATGTCAGCCATTTTCACAGTCATGAGGCCTTATGACTTAAAAATATCCTTAAAAATATTCTTGTTTGCAGTAACAGCCAAAAAAAGTCGGTAGGTAGGTCAATATTTTTTTTTCAAGATTCAAAGTAAAAAAAAAGTACAATTTTGGTCATGGTGATTACGTAGGTATGAATTTAAACAAATGTGCATATTGTGACGTAACTGACTGGGTCCTCAACCCGTGCCTTCAGGCGCATCACTGCAAACCTCAATCTGATGCAGGTTATTGTAGACCAGCCTTTCTCAAACTTCTTTGACCTGAGGCCCAGTCATGGCAGACTTTGGGGTCATAGGGCTCATCTACACGTACCCAACCCCACTCCCTCCAAATCAAATTGTCATTATCATTATCACAATCATTATTATGCCTATATTGTTATACATGCACTTTCACTTACATGTTTTGTGACATGCACATCAGAGGACTGCTTTACTAATGTAAGATATAATTAGTTTCATTGCTTTTGCAAGGAATTGCATGATGCTTGCATAAGAAAAGAAATACTTCTCAAAACAGCAAGAATTATATGGGTGCTATTGTTTTGGGATGTTTCCCTCATGCAAGCATCATACATTGGTAGGAAATGGAGAAAAAAAATACATGTTTTTTTAATGAAGTTTAATTTGAATGCCTGAATGTAAGGATTCAGAAAACACAATACCAGCTTTTTTGGCGAGCAGATAGGCGTAAATCACTGATCTGTTGATCTTTAACAGATAGAAAGGCCACGTTATATTCAAAATTGACTATACAATACTCAGTGCTATACAGTGTATTATACAGTCTCTGCTCTGTTCCAAAAATCAACGTTGATCTATTAAGTGTCGTTAAACAATTAAATAGCATTCAACAGATTGAAGCGGAGCTTTATCGATTAGTTTCAGTTTCTCTCGCGCAGACGCCTGCATTAAATGAACGCTCATAGCCTATACCACCACTTTATTGTAGGCTATGGGTCCATGTTTAATGACATCGATAGCAGAAACGTTTGTTTTCTTTTTTGTTGGTCCCCTTGATCAACTGCGCAGCAAATTATCAGACGAAGCACCGGGCCTAATTTCACTCCACGACTCCACGCAGTCTCCACGCTATGGACCCACATCAAAACAAAACTATTTCCTGATTGCTATTTCCTGGTTGAGAAATGCTATTTTCTGATTGGCAGGTTAGCTAACTGAACAGCAGCTCTCTGAACTGAATGAGCGCTGGAGACAGCAACGTTATTGTGACATGTTTGTAAAATATAGCCCTTAGAAACTTCTGTGCGCAAGTTAATAATTTTTGAGGAGAAATGCCATGTGTGGCGCGTGTGAGGAAGTCATTGAAATGCGTGTGTCTCACGCTCAATGCGTGAGACTTGAGAGGTCTGGTCCGCGGTATCTTGATCAACTGCGCAGCAAATTATCAGACGAAGCACCGGGCCTAATTTCACTCCACGACTCCGCGGACCAGCAGTCTCCACGTTGCGGACCCACATCAAAACAAAACTATTTCCTGATTGGTTTAGAAATCCTATTTTCTGATTGGCCGATAGGTTAGTAACTGAACAGCAGCTCTCTGAACTGAATGAGCGCACAGACAGCAACGTTGTGTGACACGTTTGTAAAATATAGCCCTTAGAAATTTCTGTGCGGGCAAGTTAATCATTTTTCAGAGTGAGAAATGCCATGTGTGAGCGTGTGAAGTCATTCAAATGCGTGTGTCTCACGCTCAATGCGTGAGACTTGAGAGGTCTGTTGGCAACAGTCAGAGAGCAAAGATGACCCACGCACAGCAAGAGACAATCTGACAATGAGTCACAAGTAGAGCAGGGTATAAATAGCTTGGGTAAAATGAGCAAATAAGGAACAGGAGAGGACCAAAAAATGGCGGGAAAGAGAACAAAGGCAGGAAGTAGGGGTGTGGCCAAAAGCACATGGAATTCCAAAACAAAAGCAGACATTAAAAAACACCAAAAACAAGTCAGCAAAGGCTACAAGAAGTAGTTCTGACACAGTCTTTGAAGTTGAAGTAAATTTGGATCGGCCCATGGATCTGCTAATTTTTCCAATCCCCGATCCAGCTATTTTGTCAATATCGGGGCCGATATCCGATCCAAATATCGAATCGGTGCACCCCTACTCAAAATCAAACTTTCGCCTCAAAACAGATTTTGATCAAAAAAAAGTGTTTTATCATGTGAATAAAATCAATCAGGTTCATCTCAAGATTCAAGTCAACACCTTTGGGGGTGTTAATGAATTCTAGGAGCTCATTCTATAAGAGCTTGTTGTTGCTCTTATAGCCTTACACCCATTGAGACTTAAGCAGATATATTAAATAACTCTCATCCATATTTGATGAAAATGCATTAATATCTGTTTAATAACATTTGCATCTCTTAATATCATGATTATGGCCAGGGCTGTGAACTCAAGCAAACCAGCGCTTGGACATGCAGTTAACCTGAAACAATGAACACAGATTAACAGACTGAATGACGGACAGGAGCAGCCTCAAATACGAGCAGCAAAGCTTTAAGCAACAATGCTAAAAAGCAGATCTCCCTGAGAACTGAGGCAAGTGCAATGATTTGCATAGAGACCAACCTCCAGTGGCTTCTCACTGACCCAATTAAGAAATAAGAGTCAAGTCATTTCCAACACAAAAGAGAATGCCAAGCATTCATGCTCACCAAAGATCCAGATTCAGGCGAGGCAGCCTAGGAACATGTCTGCCCTGTTCATCTTATTGCAGCAGGTTGGAAAGTTTCTCGCTCTCTTTCTTGCACCTCTGCCTCCCCTTTTATCTTTTACACACTTTTTTGCTCTGCTATCTTTCTCTAAAGTTCTTGCCCCTCTGGCCCTGTTATCATAATGCAGACATTATTCTCTTCCTCCTCCTCTCCTCCAGTCTGGCTGAGAGAGACAGTACATGACGGCCATTCTTGAGACAGGAAAAACTTGATGCAAAATGTTTCATTTCAATTCAATTTAATTTCACTTATAGAGCACTGTACACTGAGCATAGTACACTGTTAAACATTCAGAGAGAGCCCATGAATAACAGGGGCAAGGAAAAACTCCCTAGAATTGGAGAAACATATAGGAAGAAAACCTTGAGCAGATCCACGACTCTAGGGCCAGACCCATCTGCCTAGGGTCAGTTACAGGGCAGTAAGGTCTGTATACATGATAATGAATAGGTTAGTTAGGTGTAGAGAATAGAGCATGGTGTTTACAGGGTTTACAGGGTAAATGCTTGGTAAGTAAGGTATAACAATGATATAGGTAAATCATTTTGGTAAAGGGTGTAATTACAGAAGTCAATTATTATTTCTAGCTAATTGGCAAATATTTTACAAATACTGAAACTACAAATACTGTTTCAGATCTATAATTCTTCTAAACTTACTTATGGGTTATCGAAATTTACTCTTTATGATGGTATTACTGGGTAGCTCACAAACATTTAGCAAATAAGGAACACTATTATTACTAAAGGGTATGATTCTAGAAGTCATTACAGGGTAATTTGCTGCTATTTGAAAGACTGTATAGGAACATCACGTATGTCCATCCTCTTACGTGTATGTGTCAATTAAAATCCATTTCTATACAAACCAAAACGGCGGGTTCCTAAAGAAATGCAAGCACCCACACCATAAGTTTATCTAAATTAGGTATGTACCAAAAATTATATTTTACCAGGAGACTTGGGTCAGGGAGGTTAGGGTTTATTATTTTATTATTGGGGTTTACATTTATTATGAGCCAGGGTGACCAATAGTGACAGATCTGCCAATCAATCATGAGTGATTTTTCTTGTTTGAAAGTTGTGGTTTCATCCAATACTGAGTAAGGAAATTCAAGCCTGGCCTGGCCAGGTGTGGTTTTGCTGCATTCATATGCTAATTAGAGCCATTAGCACTCTGCGAGCTCTCCACATACGTCATAGTACGGTTCTGACAATTTGTGGCACAGACAAACGCGGCGTTCTCGGGTTGCAAATTGTCGGCAACTGCCGAAAATGAGAAAGATCCCGGGCGTTTACAGGGACGAAAATCACACTTTTCACGCAGTGCTAGTCCTGCCCCCTCGGACCCATTCGTGCAGGCCCCCAGACCACCAACTCACCTCTGGCTGGGATGGTTAGGCCCCTACGGCTTGCTGGATGCACAAACCCCATGTATCCATCTTCCCCCTCTATTACAGCTGTCCGCTGGCACACAGCAAATGCACCAGTCCAGGCTTTCCCTGTCCCTTGATCCTAGAAAACAGTCTTCAGGCCCTCTGGTTGATTAAATAAGTCAGGCATGCCAGCAGGTTGTGATAGCATTCATACCAATCAGTAATGGGGCAGTTAGGCAATGGTTGGCTACAATGACAACCCCCCTCCTTGAAATACTGGCACCTCCAACTTCGAAATCTATCACTGCATAGCCTTGATAGGGGATGGATAACCCATTGACCGCTCAATGTCAATTTGTTGGGGGCCACGCCATGTGATAGGGCATCTGCTGGATAGTGTTCAAATTTGATGACCAGCCGTATGAAAATATGTGACCAGCCGTATGAAAACCAGCCACATGTCTCCCCAGAGACATTTTGAGTTTCTGAAAGTGTAGTTTCAAAGCTATCCAATGATGAATGTCTCACTCATGGAGATCTGATAATATTTGAATAAGTTGTGGTCATTTGAATGTATACCCCTCTGAAAACTGGCCTAATAGATTTGCAAATTGTCACCTCACCTGAGTCAAAGGAAAGACAATTGTGCTCAGTTGCATCTCATTGAGATAAGCCCTCCTCTACAGATGTCACACTGTGACATCTGGTATCTGTAGCCCTTCCCCCTACAGGTGTCACTGTGACACCTGGATCTTTTAGCCTGCAGGGCAGAAAGAATTGTAGTGTTGTTAATATTGATGTAGTGTTATTTTCATTAGGCACTTCACTGGACTTAGAATAATGAGAATTAGAAGGTACTTTATTGAAATGGAAATGCTTTTATTACAAAAGGCCCTGAATAGCATGCATTAATACACAGGATAAGATGTTACAATCCTATAATCCAAGGTATAAACCACATCTAGACGTTCCTAATAGAAAGCCCAATAACATGTCAATATGAATCCAATAGAAAAATAAGAATAAAGATCCTATACACTAGACTATAAGAATAAAGATACTATGAAAAATATACTAAATAACAAACAAGGTCCACATGAATGTGCTGAGGCTGTGTGATAAGTGTGTTAAGGGTGACAGGGCAGGGACTAACCCTGTGGTACCGGAGAGTTCAGGTATTATTTGGTAAAGTGCAAAAAAGTAAGGCAAGACAGTGCAGTTTTAAGTCAGTAGACTTTGGAGGCAACACAATAAGTCAGAACTAGAGTTAAGTGAATTTAGTCCAGGCTGTTGGAGGGAGGGAGAGGCTGTGCATAAAGGCTAACATAGCAAGCAAGAGGCTGTGAAGAAGAGTCCAATTATTAGGTGAGATCACATCCGCATCCTCTTCTGCATATTCTTCTGTGCACTCTTCTGTGCTGTGACCCTTGGCGCTGGGCATGTGATGTCTTTTGCCTCATCAGCACAGAAAGGCCTGATTTTTTCATGCAGATAGGTCTGCCTGTCAATGTTCAGTCCAGGTGGGACCCAGAAAGGCCTGATTTTTTCATGCAGATAGGTCTGCCTGTCAATGTTCAGTCCAGGTGGGACCAGGACAGGAAGACTGTCAACAGGGGGCAAAACCGCTGAATTGCGCAGTAGCTGAAATTCCACAGGTTCTGCATCACAGTGACTTTTTGCAAGCACCACACCTGGTCTCTTGGCATCAAAGCTGTAAGCAAATAACAGGACATTTTAAAAATGGCTAACTATTTCTCATAAAAAACATCATTAAACAATTATTTTTATATGAACACAATGTGAAAGTTTCAATATAAATACTGAAGTGCTAATAACTCTTGATCTTTGGAAGCCTTCTGAAGTAGGGACTCGGATGCTTCTGCTAGTCGAAGTTCTTGACAAACACTCTGCCATCTGCCGTTCCAACAAGCTGTGGGATATTGAGGTGACTCTCAGGAGAGCTGTTTTCCACTACCTGATGACAGCAAGGGCCGCAATCTAAAACAAAAGAACAGAAGAAGAAAAAATATCTTAAGTTAAACGTTTCATTGAAGCAGAACAGAGAGCAGCACTGAAGTCATTAATGTTCAAGTAGACTAGTTGCTAAACCATTAGCGTCACATTCAATTCAAGCAATGCTAACAGGCCCCTTTGCACCTTACTCTGGATGTATTTATACAAACTATCCTCCAGTAGGCTAGGTGCTAAATCATTAGCATCAGTCCATTCAAGCAATTCAAGCATTATTCAAATTAATAGCAGATGCTCACATTACTAGCCAAATTACAGCTTAGTTTCGATGTGCATATCACTTTAAACAACAGTACTGAGCTACAGTGGGCAGTGCTTCGACTTGGCCAGCTTCCTTTGCTTGGGATCACGTGGCATCACGCGACTTTAATTTGTATTTTTCCAGTGACGCTGCAACAACGCTGCAACAACCGGCAGAGGTCTCAAGTGAGCAGGGTGTCTCGTAAAAAGAAATGGAGCTGGAAAACCCTACACAGACTTCACTACAGACTTTAGCAGACTGGTTTAGAAATAATTTAATATCCCGGCTAAATTTACATTAATTTAAAATCAAACATCGCAGTTTATGTTAAATTCAGCATCTCTCATAATGTGATTGGATATGTTGCTGTCAATTCCCTACTTCATATACTAACCACCAATGAGAGCGTCTCTCGTATGAAAATTCCTGACACTTCCCACCTGAAGAATTAACGCAATGCTTTGTCGGCCTTTTTTTGGGGCAAGCCTGCATTCGAGGCAGGCCTTCTGTTGAAGAATTTTATATAAATCCTGCACTAACAGTAATCCTCCTACCCCCCGCTACCACAGCTCTGGATAGTGTGGCATGTGCACACTTTATGTCTCCTTCTTGCAAACTAGGCCTATAGCCCAACCATTTACGTCTTCAAAAAATAACAACTTGCCAGATATGCTTTCATATCTTTGGGCTTCATTCAGCATTTTGTTCTTCCACTGGAAATTACTCTTCTACATTTGCTGCCTGCTGCATCCTTTCTGTTTGTATTGTTTAGAAAAGGTTTGACGTCTTGAGTTAATGCATTAAACATTGTTTGCTGGTAACCAGCCACAAATAGCCTACAGATTCTTGCGTGCGTACATTCTCTATTCTCTCCAAAATGTGCCCGTTCTATAGGCTGGCCAAGTGCGTAATTCTGCGGCATAAAGCAGATGTATTTGTTTATTGTACAGAAAAATAAAAATAACCTGTCAAGCAGTCAATTGACTACATTTTCTCCTGTGCCTACGATATTTAATCCAGTGTTTTGTCAAGTTGCAAAATGCTATTCGTTTTAATGAATTTTTATGATAGTATGAAGTACTTTTTGTATAGGGTATCTTAATTGCTTTATACTCAATACTTGACCAATGGCTATTGCATCTGTCTATTGAAAGTGAGAATGTGGCATGTGATCTATTGTGTAGGCTTCATGAAATAAAATAAACTGATTGCTAATGGCCCACAAGCTGATCTGGGGTGCGTTTCCCGTACAACTACGGAGGGTAGCTTTACTAACAGGATGCATCGTTCAACTAACCAGCATGTAAGTTACGACTGTTTCCCAAAACTGTCGTACTTACATAGTACTGTAAGTTTGGACCATGATAGTTTCCAAACTTCAGTAGTCTGGACTAAGGTGGTTAATGATGTTTAGTAGCACGTGAAGGGGCACCTGCACATACTTCTGTGGCGCATTGCTTTAAGGCCAGCAGATGACAGCTGCCGTTGCACAGCAGTTACCAGTCCCCTGTCCAAGAGTTCAAATCTGGGTTAAGATTTTGACAACAATATTGACATCGTTGTTTACCTAAGTTTTTCTTTTGTGCAGATCATATTATCAAAATCAGAATCAGCCTTCTTGGCTTGGTTTGCGTAAACTAACAAGGACCCCCCCTCCATGAAAATCAAAGGCTACATATTCTCAGCTGACTCGTCAAAAAGTGCGCACCACCTTATTATTATCTGCAGGTGTGTGACTTTTACTTACGTGCACATGGCTGCAAATTGACTTTTAATTTATGTATTTTCTGCCTTGGGCATTTTAAAATATGGATGTATGGTGGTTAGAAGTGTAAATATCAATTAGAAACCTAAATATATTTATAATTATTAATTTGCAAACAAATAACTGGTGTCAGTGACGTCTTTGATATGAAGATCCCTGGAACTATGCTTCTACTAGCATTCTACCACAGGTCGAGAGGTGTAGTTGTAACTACACAACTTTACGATAGTGGTTGCGAACGTTCGTTGCTACTATGGTTTTGGGAAACACTAACGTAGTGTAACGATGCATTGGACTATGTAAGTTCCAAATATGAATGTAATTCTGCGGCATAAAGCAGATGTATTTGGTAATTGTAAAGAAAAAGAAAAATGACATGTCAAGCAGTCAATTGACTACATTGCAGTCAAGAAGTAGGGCAAATTAATTTACGAAACCAAAACGTGGGTCAGTTGTCTAAGCCTCTATAGCGTGGCCTGTTTAAAACGTCGCAGAAGCCTACCCAAGGCTACAGATTAATTCTGAACAGTTATTTCTCTACTGGTTTAATTATCACACCACTGTTTTGATTTGCGTAGTTGCGTTACCCCAACACTGACAATAATGTAGACAGCAAATTTCGATTTCGATTTTCGTTACCACCGTGTAGTCAAGCCTTAAGCCATACCCAAGTAGCCTAAATCGAGGTAAATAGAGAAATGTGAATGCTGCATGCAAGAGGGGCAGAGAAAATACACACCGCTGAGTGTTATATTTTTTGAGTCACTTATTTGTTTTAAAAAGCCTTTCAAATGTGTCAATGATTCATTCATTAGCAGAAAGCTAGTGTGTTGTGGGCAACAACGACCCAACCTGTAAGAAATCGAAAGGACGTAAGTACTCATTCATTCAACTTTTGACCTATAATCCATATTGATCTTGCAGAAACCACAATCCAATCTTCGATTTTTCAACGACAACCAGGTGAAAGAGACACATTTAGCCGTCTAGCTCCATAGACCCCCATTGTTTTTGCACTTATTCATAATCGCCCCTAGCGGAACTGCAGCAGATTGCAGGTACAATGGAGTTAATAGGGAGTGATCCGGCTCTCCGTAAACGGGCTCTGGTAACAGGGACTACTTACGCCATGAGAAACTAAAAAGTATTCCTGCAGACTTCATTGCCTCCGATAAAATACGTGGTCTGGGGGGACTTTCCTTTCGTCTGCGGCTTTTTGGTGGATGTAGTCATCTCCCAAGTAACTACTGTACGTCCGTCTGTTTGCCTCAAGATGGCCAGTGATTCGCATGTCCTGCCACTCTCTTTCGGCAGCTATAGAATCACTCTGTATTTTTTTCATAAGCTCTGGAGAAAGTTTGTCGCTACTGTCCTCGTCTTCATTGTCGGCTAAGGTCAGCTGTAGATTAGGGATGTTCTCCAGTTGGATAAAATCGCTTTCATCCTCCGTGCACTCATCTTCAGATTCAGAAGTTAGATCGCCGTCTGGATAACCAGAAGCACCCGGCTTGTCGCAGAAATACTCCCACAGAGTTGTGCTGTAAGAACCACGGTTGAGCTCTTCTGCAATACATCTTGCTTGGTCCATAGCATCTGATATCTCACACTCTGCTCCTCTGCTGTATATTAAGTAGCCATGTGTATCACTTGTAACATGCAGCTGATTGGCCGAGAAATAACAAAAGCACGTCGATGGCCAACTGCAGTTCAGTATGGAAATTAGCTAACGCCCCAGCATAAAGATAGCAAGGCAGACATTTTCCAACACTATACCCAATTTCAACGACAAAATACTTTTAAGGCAACCAATGCTGTTATCTGAAACATGGAGTGGCTTCTTCATGACTTCAACTTGCACATTCTGCAAAAAAACGAAAATCACTAATTTGAAATAAAAAAAGCTTAAATTGTGTTTTGCGCGATTTGGTCTTGGCCGACTTTCTGCTGGTTTTCATATGGCAGGTCACATATACTGTCGCATTAATGTCACTTGCGAGCCAGTTTCTATTAATCCAACCTCAACCTTGGGGCAGTCACATACAAATATGGTCCTTTGTCCTGCTTCCCCCAAATTATCTGCTACTTGGACCTCAGTAGCAGGACAAACTAGTTTAAATCAGCATTAGACTCGGATGAGGGTCTACAGAACCTGGCAATATGTCTGGTGCGGCCACACCGACGACATATAGGCTTACCGTCTGTCCTAGGTGCTGGCTGATAGGAGAGTTGTGGGCATCGCGGACGCTCGCCTGCAGCGGGTTGTAACTGCCGGGTCATTTCTTGCCTTAATGCGTTCATCTGCCCCCTCACTTCTTGGAAGAGCTCCTGTCGGAAAGTCTCAGCCCAGTTGTCCTTCCCTGTTACTTATTTAGAAGCAGAGGACTCTCCCACAGCTTGAGCTACGATTTCATGTCCAGTCCCAGGCCGCTGTTCTAGCAAAAAGATTTCTTCCAGTACTGTGTTAAAGGTGGCGTCTGGGTTACGGCGTGCATAGGTCCTGATTGTGCTCCTCAGTTCCGCATTACGGAGTCCCATCAAGAGCTGGTCTAACAGGTGACTTTCATCAAGGGGGGCATCTGGGTCTCGCTTCTTTTTGTCTACAGAACAATTACCACTGGCAGTTTGTGTGCAGCCAAAAAATTGAGTTCTTAAATTTGCCACAGGGACCTGATCTCAATACAGGGTGTCTAGATGTTTCAACATTTTTTAATTTTAACCACCACCCGCCCCTTTAAATTTAGGGATCCAAGGTGCACCCGCACAAATTGGCATCATCATCTTTTTTAAAATAGACAAGAAAAATTTGTATATATAAAAGTTATAAACAAGCTATGCAGTTTGGGTGACCTGTGTGGAGCTCCAAACCAAGTCCTGCCAACTACTGCCTAATGTGATACAAGCAATGTAGCTCGACTACGCCACCCAATTGGAGAGCTGGGACTCTATTGAATTTAGTTTGGTGGGAGCAACACAACAGATTTACCCAGACAACAATTTCAGTATAAAAACATATTTATTATAATCTCTAATTACAATAATAAAAAGGGGTACATCAAGCACACATGCACTCGCTCACTCAAGCTTAAAAGCTAGACATCAGACAAACACATTCAAAAGTCCACTGGAAGTTCGTAGTTAGAAGCCCACAGTCCATAAGAGGTTCCTCTAACACAAGTCCATCTCATGCCAGGCAGTGACGTCTACACATCAGGCCACCTGTCAATCACTCGCATGCACCAGCACAACACTCACATGATCAGAAAGAAGGCCGCCAGTATCTCCACATTAGATAACAAACACAGCATCAGCACGGCACCACACTAGAAGAGCAAACAATCGTGCAATACACAATACCCAAATTTGTGAAAATGCATAGGCTATTTATAGTGATATGACTACGGCAGACAGTCTGGAGCACTCCGATTTAGTGAGACGTGGATCTTAACTTCAGATGAGGCAAGGCAGCATAGCTTGACACAGGGTGTCACTCACCAATAAACTGGGAGCAGACGAATCTGGCTCCCAGTTCTGTTGAACAGCGCTCCACAAAACCACAGGCCCAGGACGGACGAGGCAGGGCTCTGGACAGCACAGCAAAGGACGGCAGCAATCATAGCCCAACAGAGGGGAAGACGAAGACACACAGCAGCCACCGGATTGATAGCAGGACCAGCACATCAGGAAACTTCGGGCTTCAATACAATATTCCATGCAACATTGTGGCAACAAAATACGACGATGCACTCACTCACTAATTAAAAATTGTTTTTGGAAAGAAGCATTAACCCTTTGGGACCTTGAATTTGTCATTGTAATCTATACATCCTATATCTTGTTTTTGTTTATTTTTCAGGATTTGTACCCATCTGGGAAAGTATAATGCATAGCCTATGTCTCTTATGTCAGCCTTATCAAGGGAAACCATTTGTGTTTTTATGTCACCAGGAAGCATGTCAGTAGAAAATAACTTTTCATATTTACAGTAGGTGGGATAGATTGGAATCTTGAAATATAATAATCGTGATGCTGGGATATTCTATGGCTCACCAATTTACGAGATGTATATGTACTGAGTGAGACAAATATTTTATTTATTAGGCTAATTGCTTTATTCACTTGAGTAGCCTATATTGTCACTGAACCATTGGACTAAGCATGTGCATGCCGAGACCATTTTTTTTTTTTTTTTAAGGACAGCAAGTTCATTATCTTGGGTTGCTATTACATTATGGTGGTTGGCAGGTCATCTGCAGCAGTCCTGTAGGCTATCTTTAAAAAAAAAAAATATGTACTCGCTCAAATTGACAACATTCGTTAATAATAAGCTCATTTTCATTCATTGTTGACATGGTCCATGGAGGCTCAGACGGGTGTCCCGGGACTTGATGAACACGACGCTAAAAAGCACAAACGAGTGCTAAAGTTGCAGCCGTGACGACAGGGAAAGTGCAGGCAGCCACGAGAGTGATTGGTCGTGTAAAATGAACGTTGCTGATGTCTGGGTTACACAAAGCTATAACGACACAATCATTATGTTTTCTTAATGACCGACAGTTTAGTTTAGTTTATAGATAAGAAATAATTTTGCTATAAAGTAGGCTAGGTCAAATGTTCGTGAAAAGGCTTGATTACACACCCTGTAAAGTGCCATAAGTAGGCTGGTTTACCAAATGACAAGACAGTTGAATTTCTGAATAAAAAGAATGTTGGTGCAGTTTTGAAACCTTAAACGTGTAACCCCACACAAGCATGGTTGTAGGGAGGGGATGTGCTATTTTTTAATTTTACCCGGATACAACGAATAGCCTACTATTTTTTGATTGGATGTCGGTGGCTATTTATTTTTTTATTTGGCTGGGTGAGTGGTGCGCTAGTTCGGAACCCTGCGAGAAATCCTCTCGTATCCCTGCGCCTCCTCTACTAATTATGCAGATACCTTGACATCCCTAGTAATATTTCTGCGTTATAAATGCAAGGTGTGAGCGTGTGAACTTGTTGAATTGCGTGTGTCTCACGCCCATTGAGAACCCTGAAAATATACAGGTGGGTCGTAAAAAATTAGAATATCACGGCATATAGGCCTAAGTAGCCTACTGCCCGCTGCATTCAACCTAGACGAGGCAGACAGACACAACGTGCGGCCACCCATTATTTTCTGTTGAACTAGCCTACTCATCACACAGATATCCAATGAAAGAGCTTTTTTTTTAGCTTCTAAAAACGAATTTAGCCACTATTTGTTGCGATAAACAGTTCATGGTGAAAATTAATTTAGGAATTACTCAGCATACAGTTCTGTTGACTTTTAGCATGGAAGCATGACGTGTTCTAATGGCATCAATGTTCTCCTAGAAGGCTGCATTGACTCTGGACTTGATGAAACACAATAGGCCAACACCAGCAGATAACATGGCACCCCAAATCATCACTGTGGAAACATCCAACTGGACCATACAACACTCCCATTTTTCCCGGGTTTCTCCCGTATTTCAAGGTCATCTCCCAGCACCCTCCCGTTTTGTTATTTCTCCCGGAAAACTCCTGTAATTTGCATGGCCATCAAACTTCATTTTAAAATCATTGATCCTTTCAGGTGTCCAGATTGTGTATGAAATACACCCTACACATACACGATCACTTAGTTTCAATTTCAACCGTTTTGTCATAGGCTAAACCTGGCAACCCAAAACCCAAACTAGATGTACCGCATAGCGGTACAAAATATGACTGCCGCTCAGTCCTGTACATCCGTTCCGCGAAAATAAATCACACTTCAATTTGTCTCCATATTTTACTCCATCCCCCACTCTTGAAACTTTTGTGTATGCTTGTTTGGCATGCCTGAGTGTGTGTGTGCGGCTGCACAGAAAGTAGCCTACTGGTGCTGAAAAGGTGAATAGATTGTAGAATAGCCAAAGAAGATGTAGCATTGTTATAAAACCTTTAAAATCTCTAAACAATCACAAGTGGGGCAGTTCATCACAGTTCATCCATTGCAACTGGATTGATGAAAGGTCACTTACACCTGTAGGCTACACTGTATTTGGGAAAAGCAAAAGGTATCAGCATAATGTTATTTATTTAAATATTATGTATTTATAAACAAAAACATCTCTGTCAGTTCCATGCCGTTTTCAACAGCTATCAAAAACAAAGGTCATTTTTGGATGGATGGATTTTTTGTGAATGTTTCTTCTTCTATATAAGATTTTAGTCATCTTTAGTTCATGTAATACTTTATTGTCAATGCACAAATTAAGTAACAGTAGTCTGAAACGTTATTGTTAATGCACAAATTAAGTAACAGTAGCCTAGTCTGAAACGAAATGCTGTTTTACATCTAACCAGTGGTGCAAATAACTGACATGTCCAAATGGGCCTTGATGAAATGCGCCGCTAGACTGTTCATACACATTTTAACGGGCCAAAGTTGAAGAGCTTTTTGTCCGTTATTGTTAGTGCAAAATATAGGCTGATTCATGTTCCCTTGCATTGTTTAACTGAGGTCCATGGCTAGTCTGGCTTTCATCAGACCAAGCTCAATCTTTTAAGAAATCAAAAATAAATAGCGGGCAGATCAGGCTGGGTTCACCCAGCCTAGTCCATAGGCACCGATATTGTTTAATTTTCGATTGAGATATACACTCTGGCTATTCTAAATGCAAAAATGCATCAGGGAGTTATGACGGTAAACGGTAACTAACAAACTAGATCCTAATAGAAAGCTGTTAGCTTCCCTAAGCTACAGGTAGGATTATAAGGTAGGCCTATTTACAACATAAATTGTCAATAGGCTATGCTGGCGACACAAATAAAATCTCCTTTGAAACCAATGGCTTCGCCTTACAGTATCAAAGCGGACTTAAACTGTCATATCGTGGCGAAAAGTTGTAATAACATTCACGCAGCTCCATGAGTCAAGGAAAGCCTTGAATGAAGTAGCCACTTCTAAATGGGACCCACTACACAGTAGCTTAAGGTGTTTTGCTAAAGCAGCCATAATGAAATGAAGGTGTCATTGTTTGGATACTTCACACACACGTGCTTTTTAATTTCACAGACTACAACTACCAAGCTGGAATCAAAGCACATCGATTCCCCTCTCACCCCTGCACGACTTAAAACAAAATAAACAGGCGTCTCAGTCTCACGCATGTATAGGCAAAACTGTATCAGACCGGTGTAACATTGGTAAATCTTCCATTGCACAGAATGATTTTTGTAGCACGTGCAATAAATGACAGTCGAAAAGATACAAACAGTGCTGCTATACATTTGCTTGGTATAACCGCATTTAGTTTTCTACAAATGCAATAAATCAAATGCCTCCATCACTCAACCAACGCTAACTGTAACATTACCTAGGTCCTTATTGATATTACAAGATTAACGTTACCTGCAGTAAAACCAAGCATGTCCGATAAACATCCTCAGATTTATTTCGGCTTCAAGAAGAAATGTGAATTACACTTCATGTGAACATCGTCCTATCCTTATTAGATGTTAAGCTGCGGTAAATTACAGTCCTTGTATGAAGCGTCCATTGTTTTTCCAACCCACTTTTAACTTCCAACAAAATTACGTCTCACTGCAACGATCGCCATCTAGTGGACAAGCGACTACTTCTACCAATACTGAAAATGCAGCCATGATGATGATGATGATGAATATTTATTTTGGCTTTCTTTTAATCCTACTGAATTTGTAATTATGTATCGGCCGTTCTAATACCGATAGTATATGGGTGCCTGTGTGTGTGCATGTGTATATGTGTGCACCGCCATTTACAGGCCAATGAGTGTACAGTCACTAAATGTACACATAACCTAATTTTTTTAGACCCCCATGGATGAAATTCTACTTAAACTTGGCATACCCCGAGAATGCCAGGTCAATCATACACATAACATTTGGTGCAGTTCTGAACATCTTAACTGAAGATAGGGCGATTAAAGCAGAATAATATTGCATTTTCATTTTTTTACGGGGTGGGGGTGCAAATCACAAATGAGTGATTATGAGCCAGGTTGATGTGGGCCCTTGAGACCAACATACCATAAAAAGATTCTTCATCCTCAGTGCCACGGTTCAGGTAGTTATCTAGGAAAAACTGTTTTTTTGCGGTTCAGGGGCCCAGCACGGGCGGGTCCGTTCCGCGAAATCTATTTTTCGTATACCCACTAAATTTCATGTACCCGGTGGTTCGGTGTCCCGGGTATCAATGACCAAAAATTCAGGGGAGTAGATGACGGAAAAAATTCTTGAATTGTGTGCATGTGTGTGTACAAATTTATGTTTATGTGTGTGGGTGTGTGTGTGTGTGTGTGTATGTGCTGCTTGTGTGTTTGCCTGCATTATGTGTGTTTGTGCATGTGCATGCATGCGTTATATGTCTACTGTGTGAGTATGTGTCATCACATTATGATTACTGTAAATGTATGTGTGTGCGTGTGTATCTGTTTATGCACATGTGTGCACATGGAATGGGTTAACATGACCCCTGGAGGCAAACATACGGAAAAAATTGGTCATCCTAGGCCCTACGGTTCTCAAGATATTCACAGAGAACTGTGTCTGCCCTACCCTCCTTTCGGGGGGTCCAGTCCAGCGGGGGGACTACAGATCAAAACGAAGAATGACGGTTCCATGCTATCCATGTGGGGGTACATGCCCACCAAGTTTTGTGTAACCCGGTCTTTCAGTGTCCCGGGAATCCTTGTTGGTGTACGTCACTAAATGTACACATAAATTATTTTATTGTAAGGCCCCCCCATGAACGAAAGTACACAAAACTTGGCATGCATTCGGAGGGTGTCATAATGATCCTACACTTTTAATTTCGTGCAGTTTTGACCTTGTCAGCCAGAGATATTGTGATGAAAACACCTAATTTTTGCTTTTTAATTTTTAACTAGGTGGCGCTATACATGAAATAAGTGGTAATGGGATGGGTTGACATGCCCCCTTAAGACCAACATACATAAAAAAGGTGGACCTCCTAGGCCCTACGGTTCTCGAGATATTCACAGAAAACTGTCTCCGCCACCTACAGGCCAGTTGGTGTATAGTAACATAAATTAATTTATTGTGTGGCCCCCCATGAACGGAATTCCACAAAACTTGGCGTGCATACAGAGGGTGTCATAATGATCCTACACTTCCAATTTCGTGCAGTTTTGACTATGTTAGGTCACAGATACCTTCAATTACAACACCTCATTTTTACTTTTTTGTGTTTAACTAGGTGGCGCTATACATGAAATGAGTGGTTATGGAATGGGTTGACATGGCCCCTTGAGATCAACATACAAAAAAAAAAATGGTCCTCCTAAACCCTACGGTTTTTGAGATATTCACAGAAAACTGTGTCTGCCCTACCCTCCTTTCGGGGGGTCCAGTCCAGCGGGGGGGGCTACAGATCAAAACGAAAAACGATGGTTCCATGGTATCCATGTGGGGTTACATGCCCACCAAGTTTAGTGTACCCCGGTCTTTCAGTGTCCCGGGAATCATTGATGGAAATTTGGGCATGCGAAAAAGAAAAAAAAAAAAAAAAAAAAAAATTATAAGGTCATAATAAGGAAGCGGGTGCCCTGCGCAGCCTGAGTCTCGTTGTAAGAAAGCGGGCTAGTTGAATGGCCTACTCCAGAACTAGCTGTTGTGAAATTGTTCAACTGATTAACTGAGTTAATTGATTAACACATCACATAAACTGTTATGGAGTGTTGTTGATACAATGAACTTGTGCCCTCGGAACCAAATCTGACAACAAGCAGCTTTGGAGTTTTGGAAGTAGGCTGTAGGCAGGCAGCTGGTGGATACATAACTGGCATGCGTAAGGTAATGGTAAGGTAAAAGCAACGACCGAAATGCAGTGTTGAAACACGTGTATGAAACGTATTAAATATGCAAACACAGATCCGGTATAAACACTGACACCCCGAAAAAAAAATCTCCCGTTTTTGGAAAGCTAAATGTTGACGGGTATGAACTGGACTTCAAGCAACTTAACTTGGATTCTGTGCCTCTCCACTCTTCCTACAGACTCTTGGATTCTGTGCCTCTCCACTCTGAACAACTATCAAGTCTGCAGTCTTTCCCATAATTGTGGTTGTGTTTGACTGAGACTTTGAAGGCTCAGGAAACCGACATTTCTGTAATTAGGGGGAAAAATTAACTTTTCCAAGATATTCAAATTTTTTGACACCCACCTGTAGTACAAAAGTATAAAATAGGGTAGGTTACACAGGGTAATGTTTGTTAAGAAAGCACTCAGGCAAACTGGAATGACTCAGGACTGGTTTAGATGTGTCATGTTACTGCGAAAAGTGACTGTGGTGAGCATCAGCTGATAAACCGGGCAGCAGGCCGGCCTAAACTAACATTATGCATTATAGGCGGGCCAATATAGGGTTCAACGTCAAAAAAATAGATACAAAGTTTTTTTCATGGATTCTGGTACTGTTGGACATGCTAAATAACATACTAAAAATCTAGTGAAATCTGACCTTGGGAAAGGGGTCATTTTCAAAATGGCCGCCAAAATGGCTGTCAAGAGGTTAAAATGGCTATATCTCAATTACTATTCAGCCTACAGGGGTGAAACTGATGTCAAACTGTGGTCATATTAAACAAGAATATGATTTTAAATGGTAATATTGAAAATGTTTCAATGCTCTACCTTTTTCAGCCAAATAAAATCAATGCGTTTTAATACAGAGCAAATGCAATACAGGATTATGAACCATCTCCATGGCATGGAGGAAGATAAGACATGTCTTAACTGGTGTTATATCTCATCTAGGGGTTATACGCTTTTAGAAAATATATAGTTTTAGGTGTTTGATTTGTTTTGCCTGGACAATATAGGCTAAAATGTTTCCCCTTTACGCTAGATTCGCCTATACAGAATAGAGGGCAATGCATTGTTCATGGCATGGAGGATGATGGGACATGTCTTATCTGGTGTTATATCATCTGCAGGTTATATGCTTTCAGAAAATCATTGTTTAGGGTGTTCAACTTGTTTCCCCTGGACTGGACATGCCCAAATGTATCCACTTTACATTAGATTCGCCTATAGAGGGCAATGTATTGTGCATTCATGGAGGAAGATGGGACATGTCTTAACTGGTGTTATGTCTCATCTACAGGTTATATGCTTTCAGAAAATATATAGTTTAGGATGTTTAATTTGTTTCCCCTGGACTGTACATACCAAAATGTATCAGCTGCACACTAGATCCGCCTATACAGAATAGATTATGTATTATGCAAAGTGTGTTGGAAGATGGGAACATAAGTTGATTGATGTTATACAAGTATACGCTTTTATAATATATATATATATATATATATATATATATATATATATATATATATATATATAACCCATGCAAAGGCATGCATTATATATTTGTGTGCATTAAATACATGTTGGCATCTATCGTAAGGGGGGAGCTAATTAAACTTAATATTAAACTATATTTATTAGTATATCAGAAATAATTACTCCTCATTCATTATTCATCATCATCCATCATCCTCCAGTCCTCTGAAAGGAAGTTGTGCAGATTGTCACATTGTTCATTTTGACATGTTCCACAGGCAGCAGTGACGCATAATCTGTATCTACATTAACAGAAGAGTGCACACAGTTACAGCGGATAACTTTCAAAAGCTGTGAAGCTTACTAGCAGATTCAGTTGGAGGGAGTCGTTCTGGAGTCA
Source organism: Alosa alosa (assembly GCF_017589495.1). Lineage (NCBI taxonomy): Eukaryota > Metazoa > Chordata > Actinopteri > Clupeiformes > Clupeidae > Alosa > Alosa alosa. The sequence continues at coordinate 35,245,859 of NC_063195.1, read as the reverse complement.
CAAATAATGACGCAAGGAGAACCTTCCTACTCAGGATGTTGTGCCGTAATGTTGTAATAGAGTCTGTGAACTTCCCACCAAAAAATACAGCCATCACTTGGCATCTTAACTCATTGAGTGGCAAGAACGTAATACTACGTTTTTCCTTCCCATGCGTTGAGTGCCAAAAACGTAATATTACTTTTTTAGCTTTTTTTTAAAATTATGAAACTAGACACTCTAACACACCTTATATGTGATTTTGGGAACTCTGTGATGAATGGAAATGAAATATATGACGATTGAACACTCATGATCTGGACATTTTATCATAATCGGTTGCCGCTTTGGGTCAAATCAGTGACGCATGCATGTCATCTCCAAACCAGGCTATTTTCGTGGGTCTATCACTAGGTGGCAGTCTCGCCAGGTCTCACTGATCACTTCCCGGAAAGTTTACAGGCAACACTTCATATTTCATGCAAGACGTTATATCTCCATTTCTAGAAAAAAAAACAGTGACTTTGATGAAAACTAGCCACTGTTTAGCTTGGGATTTCTCAGGAACAGAGGCGTGTAGAAATACACGGTTTGCAACCCACTGAGAGCTTAAAGTCTCACCTTTTAAACGAGCCATTGTATGTGTTCATATCTATAACACAGAATATGCTGTGGCTGTACAAAAATCATCAACAATGGTCTAGATTGCTGGCACTCTAGGACAAAGCTTCCGAAAACAGCTTGGCATTCAATGAGTTAATTCACCAATCACCTCTGTTGTCTTATTGGGAGTAGTGAAGGCATTGGCACATAGATAGATAGATAGATAGATAGATAGATAGATAAATACTTTATTGATCCCCAGGGGAAATTCAAGGTCTCAGTAGCATACAGACAACACACACACATTCACTAACAGCAGAAAAAGTAATTAAAAGTATATAATATAAAAACACAACTAAGCAATAAGGACAGTAGAAAATAAAGAATATACTAAATATACTAAAATACAAATTATACTAACTAACACTTAATCAATTCTAAAAACAGTATCCACATAGGTGATTAATCAATCCAGAGGCGCTTGCAATGACTGAGGCAGGGACTGAGCCTGTGATTCTCTGTGCATAGTAAGGTAAGGTAAGGTGCTCTGTGTGAGTGAGTGTCACGGTGATAGTGCAATGGTGATAATGGTCCTGGTGATAGTGCAAATTCCAACAGTGCAAGAATAAGTCTATATATCTATATATCTATATATATAACTACTATAAGAAAAGGTATAAGTGTGACCACAGTTCGGCTGTGGCATTGAGGGAGGGGTTATGCATATGTGCTAATGTGCTGTGAGCCTGTGATTCTCTGTGCATAGTAAGGTAAGGTACAACCTTACAAGGTACAAGGACAAAATCTCCTCTTCTGGAATGCTGTCTTTTGCTGACGCCAAAGATCCTTGAGATTAAAGTTGACATGATATTTTAACTTTATTCTTAAAATGTTGTGTTTAATGTTGACATGTCGACTTTAAACAACATGTTGGGTTTGGCTTCTCATCATGGCAAAAATATTTGTTTTCTTCATGTGTGGCCCTAATAGTCTGTCGTATGTATGTGACTGAACTGACAGAAAGTCGTGGAAAAAAAGTAGAATGAAATGATGTCTATCGTTCTCTATTCTTTAAGTAGACTGAATTGGCAGTATGGTTGGAAAGTTGTGGAAAAGGAGGGACTAATTACAATTCAATAGAATTCAATAGAATATAATTAATTCATGACCTCTTGTTACGCCACAACCATCTTTTTAGGGTGGCATGATTTAATGAAGGATTGTGTGACATATATGATTCAGTGACCTCTAAATCTGATTAAAAACAAAAACACTTTCCTAGGCTGAATAATGCGTCAGATATAGCCAAAATTAGCTTCTGGTGGCCATCTTGGACGCCATCTTGAAAATGATAAGTCTTTGAAAATGATGAACTGATACTTAAGTGTGACATGATTCAGTGGGCCAGATATACTAACGCGTTTGCGCCCACTTCAGGCGTATTTGTTTCACAATGTGCGTGTAAAATCATTGCGAGGTATGTACAAACAGGCCGCAATGATGTAAAAGCGCAAACTGCCTGTCGCGGGAACTAAACATGGCTAATTGCGTTTTTCGTGTCATGCATATGCATTCATGGGAGGATCCAGGGGAAAGTGGGAGTTTAGCGTAAAAAGATGTGAGGGGAAGCGTAAAGAGCGCCTAATTATGTATTCCGCGGTATGTACAAAGACTGCTCCTGAAAGCGCACATCTATTCTGCGCCTAAATACTTCCGCCTTGTAAAAGCAGGTGTTAATCAAAATTGCAGTTCAATGCGTCAATAAGAGAACCTTTCAAAGACAACTGAATCGCTATTTAGAGCACCAGTTTTGTAAGTATGTACTATCAAAAGCAACCTTAACTTTCGTTGGCCTTTTGAATGTCTACGTGCACAAGTACTTTGAGTAAAACTACTGATCTTCATTATCTCCCTGCTTGTTGACATCTTATCATGTATGGTATGTATAATTTCATGATCGCTAAACGTTTGATTCTTTTTAATGTTGTCATCAGTTAACTTCAATCAACTGCGCTTGTATAGGCTCTGCCATTCAGTTGTGGACATTCGTAAATTGCGTTTATGGGTGGAGAAAGGCAGAGACAGACGCAGTTTACACTAGTTTGATAAATATGACGGAAACTTGGGTCTGACAGCGTTCGCAATCTGCGGTTTGTCCATGATGCTGATAACGCTACGTTCGCAAATGTACGTACATCTGGCCCAGTGACCGCTAAATCTGATTAAACATGAAAAACACTTTGCTAGGCTGAATAATGCTTCAGATATCCCAAATTAGCTTCTGGTGGCCATCTTGAAAATGGCCCCTTTTACTTTTTTGTGTTTTTTTTTCCATATATTGACCCGCCTATCAATAGGACTCAGGTGGATAGGTGCCGATCTGGCGGGTGCTGTGTTGGTAGGTGTGCGTGACTTTACTGTGAGAAGCCACAGGTAGCAACAGTGCAACACGTGCAAAAACCTTCTCTATCTGGCTCATTACAGACCCGATTCACCAATGCATTGTGTGTGTCTCCAGAAGTTTCAATGTCATTGTACAGCCTGAAGAGCATGACTACAAAACAAGTCCCATATGCTCAGGAAACGTTAACTGATCGTGACACTGAGATTTTACACACTACAGCTGCTGCTGAAATGAGAGATGAAGATGGATGTTAATGTTACGCCCGATGTCAGAACTGGCACGGATTACCATGGGATCAGTCTCCGAGCAAGTTGAGCTGAAGGTGGTGTTCATTCGTCAGCGGTGAAATATCCATGAGGCAAGCTGTCTCCCTTCACGTTTGAGAGGTTGTCACATAGTGCTCATTAACGAGGATTTCAACACAGCTGAAGAATTCTCACGCCGAGGTGACAGTAATCACTGCAGCGCAGACATTAGCAAAGATCAAGACTCTTTCTTTCTTTACCACAGCACAGTTTAATTAATTTATTTCTGAATTAAATATGCTTTACAAAACAAGTCATTTCATGATTATGTTCTGCCACTTTTGCTTTATCAAATGTGTTTGTTTACTCTTACATGAATAACCATGGTTACCATCATCACAACTCATGTGCAATAAGGTGCTCTTCAATGGAATTTTTTAGATGTCAGGTGTAAATGCTGCAAAATGCAAGACCCTTTAGGGATGAGTACTTTGTTCACAAAATTGGACACAGGCAAGTCAGATCAGTGCATGAAGACCTCCTCTATGAACCTATAGTTTGAGTGATCATGTCCTGGCCAAACATGCACCCAGCCAGTCATGTCACTCTCATTGCCTGATCTCAACTCCATTGCTCTATTTATCTTGCTGTTACCTCTCCCTGACTGTCAGTTTTGGCAGGAAGTCTAGGTTGTTGACATATCTCTACAGTGAATCTCTCTTTTCAAACAAATTGGTTCCCAGGGAAGTTGAATCAGTTGGTGGTCTTGGTTCTGGATTGCCAACCAACATGAATACCTGACATGGCTTATATTCTTTGCTTTTTTTTCATTTTCTTGGCCTCTGTGCACTCTCTATCTTATAAGTCAAGTCATGTTTATTTATATAGCACACTTAAACGCAATGTTATTGACCCAAGGCAAATAAATGACAAAAATAAATAAATAAATAATAAATAAATTAAAATACAAAATAATAATAATAATAATAATAATAAACAGATTGTAGATAAAAATAAACATATGGTTACTGAAACTACTACTACTACACTCTAAAAAATGATTCAGAGGTTAGTAGATAAAACTTAAAATGAAGAACATTTTCGACATAAAAAAATTAAGTTTGCTACTTGTACATGTATAGGTGAGTTGACAATTTATTTTAAGGAGTTTGTAATACTGAAAAAAGAAAGAAAAGCTGTCTCAACTTATTCATATATGGATTTTCAACACACAGTCTTGCTTTCACCTAACAATAGAAAGTATTAAGTTCCTGAAACTTGTAAATCTCGTGACCAAACTTATAAAGCTAATAACACGATTGAACGTTCAGGACCTTCCAGACCACGCCTGAGAAGTAACAGAAATTATGGCACAGGATCCTGTAGCCTGCATCGAACATCACAGGTACGTGCAAAGTAGTCTAGCCTACTATTTTTGTGTTTGTTTTAAAAGCAACAGCTATCAAACAACGGCACACAGTGCATCAAAATCTTTGTCACGTGACACTCAAATGAAATTAACGCTACAGCTTGCCCTTTTGCTAATTTGAATATTTGAAAAGATGGATTTTAGCTATCTACAGACAGTAGCTATCGTGTCTTCCAAGCTAGCTGCTGCTTGCACGGTAATTAAACCATTTGAAAAGATGACTTTGGTAGCTGGCGTCTTCAAAGTTACCTGCAGCCTGCCCTTTGATCATTTGGAGTTAGTAAAGGTAAATTTAGCTGTCTGGTGTCTTCAAATTTCACCGTGGCAGCTGTATTCCGCACTTAACATTTTAGCATTGCTAGTTCTAGCACTGCACGTGTTTGAGGATCATATTTGGTCGTCCCTAGTTAAACCTAACATTGTCACTATTTATGAAGGTTTGTGGGCCATTTGACATTCTTAGCTTAACCTGAACATAGGCCTAATAGGTAGGCCAACATTTATTTATTTTTTTGAAGTTTGAGAAATATTATGTGTCAATCCCTGCAAACCATGTAGATTTTGTTCATTTTGTTGTTTGTCTTGAGGTAAATTTTCTAACATTGTGCCTTTCTTTTATACAGATAAATGGCGAATTCAGACGGAGCTCTACATTCATTCATTGCACAACTGGACCAGTTGCCATTGCTTTAAAATAAACAATGCTTTCAGAAAATTTAAATTGCTGTGTGCTTTTATTCAGACAGAAGTGAAGTTACTATAACTTAAAAGATCCATGCAAATTGTTACCTTAATTTTTTAAAGTCATTTCAACTCAAGTTGTTTTTGAGTAAATATTGTGAGACTTTTATAGTGAGAAGAACTCAATTAGTTTAGCACAATCAACCTGATTTGTCCTCTAAAAGCTTAATTAAGTTGAACCAACTTAATTATATTAATTTGATCATATAATATAATTCAGTTGTTCTAACTATATAAGTCTCACAATATTTACTCAAAAACGGCTTGAGTTGAAATTACTTAAAAAGATCCATGCAAATTGTTACCTCAATTTTTTTAAGTTGAGTAAGTGTATTATTTTTTAGAGTGTATAGGCCTAGAGAAAGATGTACAGTAAAGTTAGATGCCAGTTAATATAATGCAGAAAAGAAATAGAAATAAGATGGAATAAATAAAAAATAAAATAAAAATAAACAACCAAACAAGGAGAGAAATTAATGGACATTATAGGCCAAAGAAAATAGATGGGTCTTTAAATTTGATTTAAAACTACTGATGGTGGGAGAGGACTTAATTTATATAGGGAGATTGTTCCAGAGTCTAGGGGCAGCAACAGAAAAAGCTCTCACCTTTAGTTTTAAGGGTTGCCTTTGGGACTGATAGGAGAAGTTGTGAGGAAGACCTCAGTGGCCTAGAAGGACAGTAGGGACTTAAAAGGTCACAGATATACTGTGGTGCCATTCCATTTAGGGCTTTGAAAACAAAAAGTAAAACTTTAAAATGAATTCTGTAATTGACAGGTAACCAATGGAGTTGGGCCAGCACAGGACTTATGTGCAGATGTTTCTTTGTTCCAGTAAGAAGCCTAGCTGCTGCATTTTGGACTAATTGAAGTCTAGCAAGGGTAGATTGGTTCAGACCTAAATACAGAGAGTTACAATAGTCCAGCCTAGATGTAACAAAAGCATGGATTACAGTTTCTAAGTCAGTATATGAGAGCCAGGGCTTTAATTTAGCTATTTGTCTTAGTTGAAAAAAGCTTCCCTTAATCACACTACTGACTTGCTTATTGAAATTCAAAGAGGAATCTAGGAAAACACCTAGATTTCTGACCTCACTGTGGCAATTTACAGCCAGTGGCCCAAGTGCATTTCTTATCTTAGGAACAGAGCTGAGTGGACCAAAAATAATTATCTCTGTTTTCTTTTCATTTAATTGTAAGAAGTTTGCAGCCATCCAACTCTTTATGTCATTAAAGCAGTTAAACAGGCTTTCCAAGGTGCAGGAGCTATCGGCTGTTAATGGTAGATAAAATTGAGAGTCATCAGCATAGCAGTGATATTGAATGTTATGTTTGTTAAAAATGGAGCCAAGAGGCAACATATACAGGGAGAATAGCAGAGGGCCTAAAATGGAACCCTGAGGGACACCACATTTGATAGGTGCAATGGACGAAGAGCAATTACCTAATCTAATGTTCTATCATTCAGATATGATGTGAACCTTTTCAACACCACCCCTTGCAGACCAACTTCATCCTCCAGACGTTTTACAGGATGCTATGGTCAATGGTATCAAAAGCAGCACTAAGGTCAAGAAGTGCTAAGAGGGCACAAGAACCATTATCTACTGAGCAAAGAATATCATTTTGCACCTTAAGTAGAACAGATTCGGTGCTATGAAGTTTTCTAAAACCTGACTGAAATTTATCTAGGATGTTGAAAGCATTCAAATAAGAAGTGACCTGAGAGAGAACAACTTTTTCCAGGATCTTTGAAACAAAAGGTAATTTGGAAATAGGCCTATAGTTTTTCAGGTCACTGTAATCAAGACTGGGCTTCTTTAGTAGAGATTGGACAATTGCATGCTTAAAACTAGAGGGGACCACAGCAGTAGATAGAGAGCTGTTGATAATGGCCAAAACAACAGGGCACATGGCAGGTGTGAAGGTAAAACATCTGAGTGGCAAGAGGAGGATTTCATATGAGATGCCACTTCAAATAGCTGGGAGGGAGACACAGGTTGCCACTGCTGAAGGCAGCCACCCAACACAAACTAGTTTATAGCCACCCAACCCCAAATGCTGTGAACAACATGTACATTAGGAGTCTGAAAACATGTGCAGGGCATTTCATTTCTAGAACAAAAGGTTCTGTACCGGTAATTTGGTATAGACAGAACCCTTTCTTGTGGAATTACATTTTATTCAGTAGTTCCTGGAACCTCTTGGGGTCAAAATTCTAATTGGGCGTTAAAAAAATAATTTTGAAACGATTTCCAGAAAGTTAATCAAAGTTGTGGAAAACGACCTGGGTTGATATTTTCATTAAGTCAACATGCATATTCATGTAATACTGATGACCTTCCCTGGAAGTCTGCTGGGTACTGGCAATGAGACACCTGCCGTGTAAGGAGAGTAGGCTGTGGATTATCAGAGTCAGTTGAGTAGGTTGTAGGGATAAAATGGAATATGTGGGACACTTGAAAATTCATGCAGTTGAACAAAACAAGAATTCTGTCTATGTGGCATGTTAACCAAATTAATTTTAATATGCTGTGTCACTTCTACTGTCCCCTCCACCATCTGTCTCTCTCTCTCTCTCTGTGTGTGTGTGTGTGTGGTGTGAGTGTGTGTGTGTACATAAGGGGAAAAAACATGGGCACCTGCTGGGACACCATGTGGTAGTCAGCCACAGAGCCGCTGTGATATCAATCCATCAAAGCTGCAGATGTTCCCTGTCCTTGCACACACACAGTGAACTAAACCCTCTCAGGAGACTAGTAAGACCAGCAGGCCACTCTGGAAATGTGGCTAAAGACTTCAGTGTGTTGCTGTGCCAGGGTATGAATTTACTGTCATGTATCACCACGATGGGCACTGCCACAGGGAACTTAACATATGACATAAATAGGTCTTGTGTTGCTGAAATTAATATTATGGTCTAATGTGGTCCAACATAATAAGTGGTCCCATTATTGGGTCTGTTCCAAATAGAAGGTATCTGCTCTGTTGTCTCACACAGCAAATGCCAGAGTGTTATTTTCCCAGAGTATGAGGTTAAAGAGTATAATTTTTTACACTGTGGACTATATTGAGGATTTTGTACACTTGTCAGTGTGTTTTATATAGTTTTAACAGTGTCCAGTCTTTTGCCAGTGTTGGTCCGGTCCAGAGTTTATTTTTACTGCACAAACTCCCAGGGTGTCTATAATCTGATTGAGTCCTTAGAGTTCGTATATTACGTCATTACGTCGTCGGACGTCTCTGTCTGGATAAATGAAGTCGCCTGAGAACAATGGCTGCCTGACTTCGGCGAAAGAAAGGTAAGGTGAAATGCAAGATAGTTTGTCTGAAGAGTTTTCTTTGCCCAGGATTTGTAACTTTCTTTTATCGGGCATGTTTAAACTTAACATTTGTGCTAACCTAAGGATTTACTGGGTTCACGAGGTGGAATTCCTGTGTTAACGTTACTAACGTTAGAGCTAGCTTAATGGTAAGTTAACTTTAATGTTAGCGCACTAGCAAATTTTAGCACGCCATATCAAATCTGACCAAACTCTTTTTTTGATAAATGTTGGGATTTGCTCGCCATGATTGAATTAATTTGACGTTCGTGCCGTCAAATACTGGTGAATATAAGCGTTGGTCATGTTTTCCTTTTTTGTAAGAGACTGGGTTAACAAAGCTAGCCTACTGTGAAGTTTGCAGGTTATTTTAACTTAAGGTAGCACACTAGCATAACGTTAGTTAGCTCACCGTCAATCTTATATCAAAGCCAACAAACTTTTCAGTTAAAAGTTAGCATTCACCCCACCATCACTAAGTTAATTTGAAGTTTGTGTTGTCAATACAGGTGAATACTATAACCGCTGGTCAAGTTTTAACTTGCCGTTTGCACGAAGGTTTCTTTTTTAAATGTGTTAACGTCTCCTATCAATAAATAAGTGGTGGACTGGATGAAGATGGACTTTTCTAATCAGGATCAAGGTAAGGTCCTAAATTATATGAATATCTACAATTCAAATTTGATACCTTTTTCTTTCAAAGAATCAGGAATTACAAGATTAAAACAATGCATTTTTGACAGCAGCCAGTAAATGTAGACGTGTATTAGAACATTTTAAACTATGTATAAAAGTGATGTATAAAACATTTGATCACTATTATTATTATTATTTCAAATTACCTTGTTTTGACTTAACTCTTGTTTTGTCTGTCATGGTGATGATTGTAGGTGCTGCAGGTACGACGGAGTATTAGGGCCACACATGAAGAGAAAAAAGATTTTTGCCATGGCGAGATTAAACTCGACATGTTGACTTTAAAGTCGACATGTCGACATTAAACTCGACATTTCGAGAATAAAGTTGAAATTTAATGTCGACTTTAATCTCGACGTGTCTACTTTAAAGTCGCCATGTCGACACTAAACTCGACATTTCGAGAATAAAGTTGAAATATCATATCTACTTTAATCTCGACGTGTCGACTTTAAAGTCGACATGCTGACATTAAACTCGCAATAGGCCCTACTGTTTAAACATAGCCTACACAGTTTAAGCTATGTAGCCTACACTAATACACAATATGTTACATGAAAAATGGGCTTCAAATAGGTGTTATTTCAGATAGATTGCGTCTTGTCTGTTGACAATCATATTATAGGCCCTACACAATGCTGGCAATGCTGAGAACAATTAGCATCCTCGTTTACCTTACTACATTGAGTTGACTGTGTAGCTTAATCCACAGATGTGGTGAAGCACTGTTTCGTTATGGTTTGCTAAGGAGTAACCCATTGCTTAAAATAGTGGAGAGCTGGGATGAGTGTCAAATCTTCGCATTGTATCGCGGAGTGATTTATTATTAGCTGTGCAAAGTCTGAGTTGAAATGTCCAGGGATATTCCAACTCATGGAATGTCTCTCGGCCAATCAGAAACAAATATATAGTTCCATAGAACCCAATTGTTGTATAATAACTATCATTGCCGTCATCGAGAAGTGCTGTCTCGCGGTTATGGAAATACTATGCCGTTTAGGCTAAATAGCTAGAAAAATATATGTATCCAATGATATAATGTTTCTATACAAAATGTTATTTCACTCTGTTTTACGTGGTTAAGCCTGCACATCCAAATAACTGCCCTTCATGACCCACGGGCGTCACTCTCCATAGGATAACATGGCAAAACTCATTTTTCTAAACCTGCTTTTCCATGTCTCACCTGCAATACGTAGCCTATAGGAGGCTAGAAACACAGGTATAGCCTAAGCATATATAGCCTACTATTTTGATCCCGTGAGAGAATATGTGTGCATGCACTTTATTTATGCACTTTGTGTGCATATGTGTGCAAGTAGGCTACTAGCCTACATGGGGTGGTCGGAGGACAGCTTCATTCGGCCCCTCCATAGACATTCAGCAATGGGCTGTTTTGCATCCATTACAAAACAAGCAAACGTGAAAGTCTAGGATTGGGGAGAGCGCCTAGTATGCCTCTAGTGCATAAGATGAAGTTGAACATTTAGATGCAACAACTAAATGTTTAGAACAACACTTTAATAATAGGCCTACAATAAATAAATAAACCGCTATGACGTTTAGGCTACTTTTGACCATCGCATTTATCGCCTGTAACTCCGTGATAAGGACCTAACAGCAAAGTATTTGGCTGAGCAACGTAGGTTAATATGTTCTATGTTTTGTCCACATGATATAGGCCTATGTCTAATCATTGTTGCACTCGAACACTCTGAATCATTGTTGCACTTGTTGCATTGTTTCATTCGTCCTCCTTTTCAATCGTCCCGAAGGTCGTTCTCTCCCAAACTAACTTTATTCTCAGAATGTTGAGTTTAATGTCGACACGTCGAGATTAAAGTCGACATGATATTTCAACTTTATTCTCGAAATGTCGAGTTTAATGTTGACATGGCGACTTTAAAGTCGACATGTCGAGTTTAATCTAGTCATGGCAAAAATATTTTTTTCCTTCATGTGTGGCCCTAATACTCCGTCGTATGCAGGACTTCCAGCTACTGTTTGGAGAAGATATTTCCTCTCAATTTATGGAAGTGGGGAATTTTTCTGAAGCCAGAAATCAAAGGATCCAAGAACCTCACCAAAACACCCATGTTGGACTCTTGATTCCTAAACACCACTTTACTTTATGATACACCAAAGTCCTTTAGGCAAGTCCCTCCACTCTGTGGCCATATTGCAACGCATTTTGGGCTCTTATCGGGGATCTATTTCGGGCAGAACTGCGCGTGTGCAAGGCTTCACAACACCGGCAGCGGCGAGATCACAACACATGATTGGTACCGTGTATTCACAACACATCACATGATTGGCACGATGTATTCACATGTTGTCTTTTGGCCACGGATAGGTGTTGAGATGTGGATACACTACCCCAGAGCACTGTAGACAATCACATAATTACGCCAGTCCAGTACGTATACATGTTTTTATATTTTGCCAGAACTTACTGATGTTTAGACATGATTATTTAAATCCATTCATGAATTGTAACAATGAGGAAAAAATGTAATGCCTTTAGTATATTGCTTATGAATGTCAGCTGTATTGTTTCAAACTAGATTGTGGATTTTATCCAAACATTGTAATGCTTTTTTGACACTGTCTTGACAGGTTTGAAATTAAATATGTTGAACCGTGAGGAGTTGTCTAAATCTATTGGTGTAAAATAATTTCTAAATGAGTTAATCAGGTGCTGAAAGGACACTGAATCAGAGTTTTCATTTTATTATTTCAGTGTTGCAGAAGTTACTATTACAGGTGTTGAAGTTACTCAAAGTAGTGTCAAATGATGCCTCTGAAAGAGTGCATTTGAACACTTGTGGTGTTAGAAATTTAACTCTGTAATAGTGTTAATATTTTAACTCTAGTGTCCAGTGTTGGGAGAACACTGGACACTTGGACCCATAGACACCGAAACGGGTGTAAAATGTACTCCTATCATTTACACTGTCCAATTTGCTGTGCACTACTGTGACTTTGGAGGCACCATCTATAAGGCCCGGGCTATACTGGGCCCGCAAGTGAAGCGTTCCGTTCATGGAGCGTAACAATTGTTGAAGAAGCTTATTGTTGCAGCAGACAACGGAACAGAACACTTCAGTTGCGTGCCCAGTGTAGCCTCCTTTTAAGAACGATGGTGTTGAACAGTCTTTTAACATGTCGACATAACGTTAGCTCACAGCAAGAACATTAAACTAGCTAACATCTGTAGCTAATGCTAGAAAGTTGTCTGACAGACAGCACATACAGTAGTACATCACAACAGACACTATTGATGGTTACAACGATGACATAATCAGATAGTAGGCTATAGTGATCATTTCTTGCTAGATATTGAAAACAAATGACAGTTTGTTTTGACAACACTTTTCACAGCTGTTTGAGAGAGTTGTGGCACAGATTCATGGGTATAACAGGTAGTGTAACGGATGCCAGCTAAACTATGCGCATGGAACGTTAGTAAACCTCACTCCCCGAAACCTCAAGAGTTTTGCTGGCATGCAAGCTAGTAGCCTGGACTTTTATCTCAACTGTCAGCACGCTCACCTCCCAATCCGAGGTGCTGCTGTTCGCGGGTTTGAGTCCTTACGTGTGCAGGGCTGAATCGGGCAGGTTCAACACAACCCAGGTTACAGTAGCATCATCCATTTGTAATAGCACTTGTTGCCACACTCCCCTGTTAGGTATCTTATAAGACAGCAGTTTTGAAACAGAGCCACTGTCTCTCTTTATCTGCAGTTCTTTAATAAATACATGTGATGCCTGCATCTCTTTTCCCTCCATTTCCTCAAGAGAACAAGATATGTCCCACCCACTGAACTAAAAGATGTGTGACTTGTGACAGTGACTTAATGAATGACTTAGATCTCTTTTGAGGATGAGCAAAACAAAGCTTCATGAGTGGATGCATGAGTCAGCAGGCACGTGCAGAGAAGGGGGAGGTACAGGGTCTCTAGGACCTGCCCTTTTGCCCCTTAATGTCCAAGTGCCCTTTTGACAAGACCCGTTTTTTCTTTTTAAAATGTGTAATACTTCCGCTAGTTCCAACGTGAATATTCGCTAAAATGTCTCATTAATAGTTTGTGAAATTAGAAATGTACAAAAATAACAATTTTCTGTGTTAATTGAAATGCCTTGCGGCCACCAATCCGTGACGTCATACATTCAGTGAACTCTCAGAAGGTGCACGCAGGCACAGGGCTGCAGGAGACGTTTGGGAGCACGGTAAGGTCACTTAGTTAGCCTATCTGAACATGCAATAGTATTCAGCTTAGAGATAGAGAATAAAATGTTTAAAGTTGTTTCATGTTTAATAAAGTAGGCTATCAAACCCGTTTTAACCATGTCATGGTCCATCCATTTCAATAGCCTGGCAGCTTCGAAAATCTAAGGCTGAACGTTCATAACATATTATGTTTAGGTTACTATGTTATAGTAGGTTAGTAGACCTAGTTCATAAAACAGAGTAGGCAAACCTTTTCTAAATCGTCATAAGCCGACGACATAGGCTACTGTAGTTGTTTAACTAACCCAACTCCACACGTCGTACTCTGTTTACAGTAGGCTACATTACGCGTCATTTCACTCAGTGGCCACATGCACAGCACGTGAATCTGCAAGACACCAGCTTGCTAATGGTAGTAGTTCACTGTGATTACATTAAACATTAAAATGATAGCCTGACAAGCCAGACTAGGCAATAACATATTTGCTGCCGCTAGGGTGCGTCTAGATTTCTAGGCCATTAAAATTAGCTTTGAATTTAATCAATAAGATGTAGCCTTATAGCCTATGATCTCTGTGTAGACAATAGCCTAATGAAAACTGAAAAGACCTATCTGTCTGTGCCCTGGCTACAGTAGGCCTACAGTACATACACTCCTATTGAATTTTCAGAACCAAGGAGAGAAATGATAAAAATGTGTTAAACACGTTTTCTGAAAATTTTGTTCCATGTGTCCTTTTTTAAATTTTAGCCACTGCCCCTTCAAAGGTCTCTGCACGCCCCTGCATGAGTGATTGAAGTAGAAAAAGGTTTTTTTTTCCTCCATGTTACATCCTCTATCCTCTCCCTTTTCAACATCTTCATTTATCACACAGACACACACACAGAGACATACACACAAATGTGAAATATAAAATGTGTTTCATGTCCATAACGGCAACTAAATTCCATGGTATTTGCATGCGAATGATTATGTGAAAAGTATTTCATGTAAATTCTACAACCAAGAAGAGTGAATGCTCAAATTTAAGTAATCATCATTCACATCATACTAGGGATCGACCGATATGTTTTTTTCAGGGCCGATACCGATATCAATTATTACCAAACCAGGAGGCCGATAACCGATATGTCAGTTGTCAAAAACGGGGGTAGATAGTAAAGGTGATATGCTGCAAAAATTCATTCAAAAGCATAATTATGCAAACTTTTCTTTCTTCTTTTGATACACAATTGTCTATCAACTTGTATCACAAGTGTAAATCCTGTGTATGATGTTAATCCAAGAGCTGAGTGATAGCAATTATTTTCATAGAGTAGGCCTACACAATGGGCTATGTGCTTGTTAAGGGACCTGTCACAAAGAGGATGCTTTGCCATTGTGTGTGAGTGCACGAGAGAGGGAGAGGAAGAGGTGCATGCGTGATGGCAAGTGTTACGGTTGAATAGTTTAACAAAACAGTCTTAAAATAGTTCTTAGGCTAAAAAGCATGCAATTTGTGTCCATATGTACGCTATAAGCTACACTTTTGTGAGCCTAAAAGTCACGTTAATAGCCAGCTCAGGTTGCGATTTACTTCAGGTCGGATTAAATTACGGCTGGCCCTGGGTGCGTGTAGTCTTTTCTGACAGTCCGTTTCAAAAAGGAGCAACTAGACTTTTTTGACGTTCGCTATCGCATAATTTAGGACTTGTCTACTATGTAGGCCAAAGGGATAACGTCCGCCGAGGTGTCCTGTTATTCACAATTAATGGACGATACGGAGGCAAAGAACTCCCGACGTGCAGCACCCGAGTTTGTAGGCTAACTAGCTAACAGCATATCACTAACGTGCATCAATCGGGAATTCGCTAAATGAAGGAAGTGGGTGCTTTACTTATTGATCCGGATCAAAGAGACAATAGCTTACAAAGTGGTGTTTTTGTAACTTCAGTGTAGATGATTGTGATTCATTGCAACTTCAGCAATGTAAGGTACCTTCCTTACCTTTGAAAAACAGCTCCATACAGCTGAAGCCCAATCTACAGTCTGCGTAAATGAGAATCCTAAACTTTGTCGGTGTTCAGTCTTCGATCCTGATTGGCTGCATTGTGCTAACTAACAAATCAGACGATGTAGTGGGCGGGACAATGCTCTCGACCACAGAGTAGCAAATGCAGGGAGTGAGAGACGCTTTACAGACAAAGTAGCGCGTTTCATTCTTTATCCATTTCAATATCGGCTTATCGGTGGACAAAATGCCCGATACCGATTATTATAAAAATACTAAATATCGGCCCGGCCGATAATTGGTCGACCTCTACATCATAGCATACCTGTTATATCTTAATAACAATTGTTACATAGTGGACAGTCAGGGAAACTACACACTGATATGAGAAGGCCGTGGAAGCGTCAGCTGATTAGTGGGCGTTGACGCACCAAGGTTTGAAAATGGGAAACTGGGAAACGCGACTGATTGAAACGCGACTGATTTAAAAAGAGCACGTTTCCCATAATGTGAGTTTTCTGTGTCTGCAACGCAGTGTGCCCATGACCTCCCAGACCTTTTAGGGTTTTCGTTTGGACATTTTCCTTTTGTGGACTACCGTCGTCGTAAGACAAACTTTGACTTGAAGGACACCTGGAGCTTGGGCTGGCCACTCGCTGGGAGTAAGGATTGGGTTGTCCCTGTGCGTTTTTCGGCGGATGGTAAGCTACGTTCCTGGCCTTCTCATTAGTCGCACCCACAGTTCATACACTGACCTAGCTTTCAACTTCACGTTTTGTTAGGTTTGTCTGCGAATCGAACCCGGGTCTCCTGCGTAGGAGCCCTACCTCGGTGCCACAAGGTGGTGTGTTGAGACTCAGAATGCAGAGACACACGTTAACTCAGTTCAAGGTTTTTACTTGAAAAGCAGGGCAAAGGTATCCAACAGGGAACAGGCAAAATCCAAGGTCACAATCCAGGCAAAGTCCAAAATCCAAAAACAGTCAGAAAACAGTGAATAATCCAAAAGCAGCCGGCAAACTCCAAGAAACAGGCAGGCAAGGTCAGTAACAAGCAAAAAATCACAGGGAAACACTCTCAGGAAAAACTCACGGAAAGGCTTAGTCTACAGGACTGCACCAGTGTCAACTCAAGACTGAGCAAAGAACTCTTCTTCTTCTTCTTCTTTCGGGTTAATGGCGGGTTACACCTACAAGCGCATACCGCCACCTACAGATCAACATATTGCCAATGCAGGTTATGGTGTCCCAGCAACAATAAATAAAAGGAGAAAGGAGAAGGGGGGGGGGGAGAGGAAATAATAATCAGAAGAGATATTCATATTCTTGCATATAGCCCTGCACTCTTGAGGAACCTGATCACTGATCAGTTCCGCTGGCCTTACTCCAGATCCCAGAACTGCAGCTAGATTAAAGCCTGAGCATCCAGCTCTCTGTAGCTGATCTTTCCACTGCTCCCTGTGACACTGGTACCTAGGGCAAACAAGCAATACATGCTGCACTGTCTCCTCTTGGTCTGGACACCACAAACAGTATCCTGTCTCTGCTCTACCAACCCTACACTGGGTGCTGTTCAGCAGTGTATGCCCAATTCTGAGCCTGGCAATGACGACTTCATCCCTCCTGCATCCTCCCACTTTAGCTTCTCTCCCAACCTCTCTGTGGATGTTATACATGTGCCTGCCTTTGGGACTTGTGCTCCACTGGGTCTGCCACTGCTTTGTCAGGGCCCTCCTAATAGAACCTTTTACCTCCCCCCTCCCAAGCTTAATATTGACCTGTGGATCTGGTCTCTCTAGGGCCTTTTTGGCTAGGCCATCCGCCTTTTCATTGCCCCATATCCCCACCTGAGCTGGAATCCACAAGAAACACACAGAGCCGCCTCTCTGCTCCAGCCTATATAGGCATAAGTACACTTCAATTAGTAGATCCATTCTACAGGATCTATAGGACTGTATGCTACCCAACACTGCTGCAGAGTCAAATTAGTACAAATTAGCACCTTGTCTTGCCCTGTCTCTTCAATCCACTCTAGCGCTTTTATGATGGCAATGATTTCAGTGGTGTACACAGACACCTCATCGGTCAGCCTCCAGGAGGCACTAACACCCATCCCCTTTACCACCATGGCAGCTGCAGTTTTCCCAGATACAGGGTCCTTTGATCCATCTGTATAAACCTGGACATGTCTTGCATATGTGTTCAAAATATAGTCTAGTGCAAACCCAGCCACATACTGTTTCTCTTGTTCTTCCTGTGCAAACTCCAATATGTTCATGTCCGCTAAAGGTAGGGGGAATAACCAAGGTGGCACTGGTGATATAGCTACTGTGGGGCTAACCATTCCCTCTTTCAATCCCATTTCCTGTACCCATTCCCTCACCCTCCACCCAAATCCCATGCCTTTCTTGGCCTCATACTCCCAGCATGGCTCCATCACCTTTTTAGCAGGATTCCCTTGATTGTCATAATAATAATAATAATAAAAAGCTTTATTTGTATAGCACCTTTCATACACAGAATGCAGCTCAAAGTGCTTTACATTTGAAGCATGTAACACAATAATAGTCAGTCAGTCATTATCAATCACTTTTCTTTGCTGTTTATGTTATACTCAGCAACATATCAAAAATATAGAAAATGGCGCCATAAGACTGGCAGCCTTAACCCTCTTACCCCCACAAGCACGCCATATGGCAACTGTGGCAAGGAAAAACTCCCATATTCCAGGAAGAAACCTTGAGCAGAACCTGACTTAATAGGGGGAGCCCATCTGCTTCTGGCTGGCTAAGCCCTCAATAGTAGCAGATGTAGAATAATCTGAAAATGTAGTCTACAGGATAAGATGAGTTAACTAAAAGCTTTCCTGTACAGGTATGTTTTCAGATCTTTTAAAAAATATTTACTGAACTTCGCCTGCTTGATGTACAGAGGCAGGGTGTTCCATAGTTTGGGGGCATAATGGATAAACGCAGCTTCTCCACTTTGTTTGTGGAGCACTTTGGGTACGATTAAAAGATTAGAATTGGATGATCTAAGTTTCCTTTGTGGTTGATAAGATATTAAAAGCTCAGAGATATATGAAGGTGCTATGCCATTCAGAGCTTTGTAAGTAATTAACATAACCTTAAAATAAATTCTATAGGAAATAGGGAGCCAGTGCAGTTCAGCCAACACAGGGGTGATGTGTTCTCTCTTCTTAGTCTTAGTTAAAAGTCTAGCCGCAGAGTTCTGTATGAGTGCCAATTTCTTTAGATGTTTTTTGGGAAGACCAGTGAAAAGTGCATTGCAGTAGTCTAACCTGCTAGTGATAAAGGCGTGAATTAGTTTTTCTGCATCTTGTTGAGTTAAAAAGGGCCGCACTTTGGCAATGTTTCTCAAGTGGAAATAGGCTGTCTGAGTAACTTTACTGATATGGGGCTTAAAACTTAACTCTGCATCTAAGATGACACCGAGGCTTGTTACTTTTGGTTTGACCTGGTGTGCCAAGTTCCCCAGATTACTAAGAAGTACCTCTGTTTTGTCATCATTTAGTTTCAAAAAGTTTTTGCTCATCCACTGATTAATGGAGGTTAGGCATGCAGTGAGGGAGCAAAGGCCATCTGGTTAGTTGGCTCCACAGAAAGATACAATTGGGTATCATCTGCGTAGCTGTGGAAGTTTACATTATGCTGACTTATGACGTTTCCCAATGGAAGCATATATAGAGAAAATAGCAGGGGACCAAGGCAGCTCCCCTGGGCCACACCAAAAGGCAAGTCATGTTTTTCAGATACATGATCTCCTAGACTGATATAAAAAATCTCTGCCAGTAATGTAGGTTTGAAACCAGTTTAGAGCATTATCAGAGAGACCCACCCACTTCGCCATAGCGGTGAATTAGGATGCTATGATCAATGGTGTCAAATGCCGCACTCAAATCCAGAAGAATAAGGATTGAGACTTTGTTTGAGTCGGTAGCTAGTCTGAGATCATTGACTATCTTTACTAGAGCCGTTTCTGTGCTGTGATTTGATCTAAAACCTGATTGGAATTTTTCAAGGATACTGTTTTCGTTGAGGAAGGTATTTAACTGATTGCAAACAACTTTTTCAAGTACTTTGCTCAAAAACGATAGATTTGATATAGGCCTGTAGTTGGTCAGATTGTTATGGTCAAGATTTGACTTTTTTTAAGTAAAGGTTTCACAACAGCGGTTTTAAAAGCAGTTGGAAATATACCTGTTTCTAATGAGGTATTTATTACCTTGAGAAAAAAAAGGGAGCTAAGCCATCATATACTTTTTTGAGGAATGTAGTAGGGATTGGATCTAAAACACATGTTGAGGAGCCGGTTTGAGTTATAATTTTACCAAGCTCAGATTGAGTAATAGTGCTAAAGGACCTTAATTTTGGGGGGCTATTTTTGGGTGTACTATCAAACATATTACTTGTGTTACCAATAGCCTCCCTTATAGAAATGACTTTGTTTTTGAAGAAGTCTGCAAATTCTTCGCATCTTAGAGAGGATGCCTGACTGAGTGTATCAAAAGGTGTTTGATGCAATAGCCTATCAATGGTAGAGAACAACACCCTAGAGTTTCCACTGTTTTCAGCAATTACCTTAGAGAAGTGGTTCCTCCTCTCATTCCGAATAGCTCTATTATAATTTGCAATTTTTTCTTTTAGAATGGCACGGTGAACCTGTAACTTAGTTTTTCTCCATGTTCTCTCAGCTTTCCTACATGATCTTTTTAGATCATGGATATTTTCGTTCATCCAAGGTGTCAGTTTGCTACAGGGCCTTTTTTTAGTCTTTAAGGGTGCCACTCTGTCAAGCAGAGCGCCTAATTCACGATTAAGAGCCTCTACCATTTGATCAATGGGATGATGTAAAATATCTAAATTTATGGAGTCTATAAGAGCTATGAACTGCTGTTCTGCTCTAATGTCCAAGAGTCGCGATTTGATTGCAATTTCGGGATGAATTTTTGGAGTATGTAGTACAATATTAAAAGATACACAATGATGATCAGACATATTTATATCATTTACTGATAAGTCTGTGACTTCTATCCCTCTGGAAATGACTAGATCGAGGGTGTTGCCAAGGTTGTGGGTGGGTCCTGTAACATGCTGCTTTAGCTCTAAACTGTCCAACACATTAAGGAACTTACTGGCTTTAGCATCAGTTGTCTTATTGACATGAATATTGAAGTCGCCATTTACAATTATCCGATCATAGCTAGTGATGATGAGCGACATAAGTTCAGAAAACTGGTCGAGAAAGCCAGTCCATAGTTTAGGAGGGCGGTATAAGGTTAATAGAAGTACAGCTGGGTCAGCCTTCAGAGTGAGGGCAATATACTCAAAGGGAAGCGAATTAAGCCAAAGTTGACTTGTGTGCAACTATATTTGTTTGAGAGAATGGAGGCAATTCCACCACCTCGTTTGCCTTGTCTAATTGAGTGGAAGAAATTATAATTTGGGGGACAAGTCTCAACAAGAACAGCTTCGCTGTTCGCCCCCCATGATTGTGGCCTTCCAGATTAGACCAGTAGGCTAAGGACAGTTTTTTCCTTCTTAATGCCAAAGGCATCTCACCCAGCTCCCCATGATTGTGGCCTTCCAGATTAGACCAGTAGGCTAAGGACAGTTTTTTCCTTCTTAATGCCAAAGGCATCTCACCCAGCTCCACATGTAAACTCCCTATTGGGGAAGATTGAAGTGCACCACAACAAAGCCTCAGCGCTCGTGACTGTATTCTCTCCAGCTTCATGAGTCGGGAGTCAGACGCAGATCCATAGACAAGGCTACCATAATCCATTGCTGAACGCAAGAGAGCATAATATAGTCTCATTAAGGAGGATCGGCTCACCCCCCACTCCATCCCTGTCAGACATCTGATAACATTTAATACTCTCTTACACTTTGCCTCCAATTTATCAATATGCGCTTTCCATGTGAGCCTTCTGTCAAACCAAAGCCCTAGGTACCTGGCAACCTCCACCATTTCAAGTGGCTCCCCATACATGTATAGTTTAACATTATCAGCAACTGTCCTGTTTGTAAAGAACTCACAGTAGGTTTTTGCTACTGAGAATCTAAATCCCCAGTCCCCAGCCCATCCTACAACTGCCTCAATCGCTTGTTGGATCTTACTAACAACAAAATTAATGTTCCTTCCCCTCCTCCACAACGCCCCATCATCTGCATATAGCGAGACCTCTATGTCTGGGCTTACACTCTTAAATACCTCATTTACCATGATGTTAAACAACACAGGGCTGATAACACTACCCTGGGGCGTGCCATTCTCCACCTCAATCACAGCAGATGTGCACACCTGGATTGTACGCCCAAATAGGAAGCTCAGTATCCAGTTAAAAAGCTTCCCTCCCACCCCAAGCCTTATCATGAGGCCCTCCTTCCACAGCATGTCATAGGCCTTCTCGATGTCAAAAAAGACAGCCACTAGGACCTCTTTCATTGCTAAGGCTTTCTTAATGTCTGTCAAACAGCCCCTTGCTTTCCATAAAGT
This sequence comes from Alosa alosa, assembly GCF_017589495.1. NCBI lineage: Eukaryota > Metazoa > Chordata > Actinopteri > Clupeiformes > Clupeidae > Alosa > Alosa alosa. Next base: position 35,223,698 of record NC_063195.1, on the reverse strand, counting down.
ATGTTAACCTATTGACCAGCACTCTCTCCATCAGCTTACACATATTAGATGTAAGTGCAATAGGCCTGTAGCTAGTTGCCTTTTGATAGTATATTTTTACTACCATATTTATCTTAAGACTCAATCAGGACGGCTCAGTATCGCGGCCTTCAGGGGGAGCAAGTAGTATGTAGACGTGTTCTGCTTTGGCTCCTCAGGAATGTGACTTTATACATATTTTATTGCACTTTTTCAACCATCTTTGCCAATAGGGTTTTATTTCATACTCAAACCTGATACCTTGTTTATATTTATGGACATTCTCCAATGGCTGGTCGAGGGAAATCCGAAGCTAAATCTTCTAAGAGCAGCAAGGCTAGCCCTGACACCAACGAATCGAGTCTGCTAACTAGCATGAGGGAGATGATGGGACGAAATGCGTACTGACATTATTGGCAAGTTCGAGTCTATCGTGTCGGAGAGGGTCAAGACGGAGGTGACTGCGGCTTTAGAACCGCTTGAAACTCAACTGGCCTCGCATGGTGAGACAATCAGGGATCTCGAACGTTCAGCTAACTCTCAGGATGAGGTAATAGCTAATCTGCAAGCTACCGTTAGCGAGCTGACAGCCACCGTGGATGACTTAACCAAAAAATGCGAGGACTTGGAATCACGCTCGAGATGGAACAACATCCGTATTCTGGGTCTGCCTGAGGGGTCCGAGGGCTCTCGGCCCACTGCATTCACGTCCCAGTTTTTACAAGAAATACTTGGTCTTGACGAGAAACCCACTGTGGATCGGGCACACAGCAGAATCTCTCCTCTCTCTTACGTGAAAGACCAGCGGATGACAAACCCCACACCACTTGTTGTAACCCAGAGTCCATCTGTTTCAAGTTTTCGCGGAACGAAATTTTGAGGCGTGCAGCAGAATCATCTCCTCTCTCTTACATGGAGAAGAGGATCTCGATTTTCCCCGACTTCACCCCAACGGTGGCCAAAAAGCGTGCTGAATTCACACTGGTGAAAAAGTTTCTGCACTCCTACCTCGAGGTGAAGTTTGGGCTCCGTTACCCAGCAACTCTTCGTATATCTCTACCGGGCGGAGATGCTCACTCCTTCGCAGATGCGGCTCATGCAGCGGAATTTGTCGAGAAACACATTAAAAGGGGTGGCTATAACCAACTCCCCCGAATGAACGCTATGCTGCCGATCTACATAAGTGGATGGCCATTCCGGAGGACTGACTCATTGGTTGGATAATCTTTTTTTATTTATTTTTTCTAAATCCCAAGGTATCTTGTTTTGTCTCACGTTTACCTATGGTTCACTAAAATTAACCCTATAGGGCCTACGGTTTACTTAAACATCTTTATGTGCAATTCCATTGCAGTTTGATTTGCTTCTTGTCACATCTCCATCGCCAAGGTGTTTTTTTTTTTATCTTTCTCTCTTCTATTGCTTTAGCAGTTGGTGGCGGTGGTGTATAAGGCGTGATAGTTAGTTTGCTTAAGAGGGATTATGTGGCGCGCATCCGGTTTGGGGGATGCTTCAGCCTTCATAGGTGGATGGGTGGATGGGGGTGGGGGGGTCAGGGTTTAGTTGTGTGTATGTGTTTGTTTTTTGTTCCTACACTTCAGGCTAACTTCTGCATTGTGTCATCCCACAGACATTTATTGTTGAATTTATGTTTACTTTCATTTTCTAGTTATGTCTCTACCTAACACCACAACTAATGGGTGTGAAATTAGATTCACCAGTCTCAACTGTAAGGGTCTCAATAATCCTATCAAGCGAAGTAAGATATTTCATCATCTTAAACACTTGGGTGCCCACATAATTTTTTTTACAAGAGACTCACCTGAAAAGCTCAGATCACCTAAAACTGAAAAAAGGATGGATAGGACAGATATATCATTCTTCTTTTTCAGGTAAATCAAGGGGTGCTGCTATCTTGTTTCATAAATCTATCCCCTTCATTCATTCAAGTACCATCTCTGATCCTAATGGTAGGTTTATTGTAGTCTCTGGTCAGATCTATAATACACCAGTTGTCCTGGCGAATGTGTACTCCCCCAACTATGATGATGATGGCTTTTTTAGACATTTTTTCTCAACTTTACCTGACCTGTCAGTGCACTGTTTAATACTGGGAGGTGATTTTAATTGCTGGCTGGACCCTTATCTGGACAGGTCATCGCCAAAGGTCCGTCCGTTGTCTAAGGCTGCTAAGGTGATTCAATCCTTCATGGCAGAGTTTTCAGTTCTGGATATCTGGCGTTTTTTTAACCCTTCTAAAAGAGTTTACTCATTCTTTTCCCCTGTTCATCACACTTTTACTCGTATTGATTATTTTCTACTTGATAGCAGGATGCTTTCATCTGTATCTTCTTGTCAGTATGATGCTATAGCCATCTCTGATCACGCTCCCATCTCTATGAATATTCAATTTAAAATGTCCACCCCTAAACGTGTGCCTTGGCGGCTTAACGCACGGCTGCTTCTAAATGAAGGATTTGTGAATTTTTTGTCTGAACAAATTTACCTTTTTGTGAGCATTAACAGAACCCCAGATGTGTCTGCTACAGTACTGTGGGAGGCCCTGAAGGCATATGTTAGGGGACAGATAATTTCCTATGCCGGGTTTGAGAGGAAACTTAAAAAAGAAAAACTGACTAACTTAACTAAACGAATATCTGAACTTGACGGCTTGTATGCCACATCAAAATCACCAGAGGTTTATAAAGAACACCTTTCTTTGCAGGCCGAATTTGATTTGATTATGACTGATCGCACAGTTGAACTCTTGCTTCAGTCTAGGTCTCAATTTTATGAGCATGGAGATAAGGCCAGCAAATTGTTAGCACACCAACTACGTCAGACATCAGCATCCCATTGCATTCCACAAATTAAAACAGACCATGGTATCTCTACTGATCCAGTGGAGATAAACAATGCCTTTAAGAACTTTTACATGTCTCTTTATTCATATGATCAGAGTGCCTTACCTGACTTTGACACGTTTTTTACCAACCTGGAGATTCCCTTGGTTGATGAGACATCTGCGGAATCTTTAGAAAAACCCATTACTCTTGCTGAACTCAATGTAGCTACCATCTCAATGCAAAATGGTAAATGTCCAGGGCTGGCCCCGTTGTTACTGGACATGTTCAACGAATCATTTAAGTCTGGTGACCTCCCACAAACACTCTCTCAAGCATTTATCTCTCTTATTTTAAAAAAAGGCAAAGATCCCTTACTTTGTTCTTCCTATCGCCCAATTAGTCTATTGAATGTTGACTTCAAACTGTTGTCTAAACTGCTGGCTCTACGTCTAGAATCCATTCTACCTTCTATCATCTCCTCAGACCAAACTGGATTTATTAAAAACAGACACTCATTTTCTAATCTCCGACGTCTTTTCAACACCCTCTACAATGCACCTACTTCGAATACTCAAGAAGTGGTCATATCCTTGGACACTCATAAGGCGTTTGACACGGTGTCCTGGGACTACCTTTTTTATACATTAAGGAGATTTGGTTTTGGGGATAACTTTATTTCATGGATCAGGCTGTTATATTCTTCTCCTCAAGCCTCAGTAAGGACGAATAACATTCAGTCAGAGTATTTTCGCCTCTATCGCTCTACCAGACAAGGCTGTCCTTTAAGCCCTTCGTTATTTGCAGTTGCCATTGAACCTCTTGCAATAGCCCTCAGGTCTAACTCGCTCATTACAGGAATATTACGAAATGGTGTTCAGTCAAAGGTCTCTCTATATGCCGATGATCTTTTTCCCCTTATTGACTCGTATTCAGCAAGATTTTGAGCGTTGGTCACTGCTTAGTTTATCTGTAATGGGCCGTGTCAACTCTGTCAAAATGAATATACTCCCGAGATTTGTTTATCTCTTTCAGTGCATACCTCTTTTTCTTCCACAGTCTTTCTTTCACAAGCTCTAGATAGTCTGATTTTAGAATTTGTTTGGAATAAAAAGACCCATAGGATGCGTAAACAATACTTACAAAGACCTAAACCTCTTGGAGGGCTAGCGTTACCAAACCTTAGATTTTACTACTGGGCTTCGAACATTAGGATTCTTAAATATTGGCTTCAACTGAGAACTTTTGACCCCTGCCCTCTGTGGTTGGCCATGGAGGCAAACTCTACTTATCCAGCTTCTCTGGATGCCTTAGTGCACACTCCCATTCAGTCCTCCACGTCTCCCTACTAGGATTGCAAAATTTCGGGAATTTTCAAAGTTGGAAACTTTCCATGGGAATTAACGGGAATATACGGAAATGAACAGGAATAAACGGGAATTAATGGGAATAAACTGGGAATTTTTAATATGGCAAGTTAGTCTATAACAGGGAACTTAAATGTAGTGGACAAAACCCCATCTTGCAGCATAATATTAGTTAAAACAACCTGATTTAATGCAATTTCAGTCAAATTTCTACCCTGCACATACGTCAATCCCAATCACACAGCAATCAGCATAGGCTACTAGACATAAAGGAAACCTATGATGCGTTCATGTGCATAGGGAAAATAAATTCCCAGTGAAAATGTCATCTCATGTGGGAATAACTGGTGGAAGTTTGCAATGGAGTCTTCATTCAAATGGGTGTACGCCATTTTGCATAAACTGTAATGGGCCGATTAATCTGTCTGATTAAGCTTGACAATTTATATATAATTTACATAATCTATAAGGTTTAGTTGGGGTGGTATGTTGTCATTATATTTTTATTTGTTTTACCATTTTCTGTGATTCTAACTGAACAAACTGATTGTCAGTCAATGTTCCAACCAATTGGATTTTGTTGTTGAGTGGCGTGGTGTATCTTGGGCAGTTCAGTGGTTTCAGTGTTGCTTAGCACGCTAGTAAACCATAGGCAGAGAATGGGATTCCCGCTAGCATGTTAGCTATCTTTATATGCTAAGCTAAGCGAAAATACGAACAAACAAATTATATTGCTTATTGCGAAACAAAATGTTAATGTCTGTATATGAAACAGTAGGAGTTACCAAAAATTCCCAGTTAATTCCCGTAAATTACCATAATTTCCTTTAATTCCATGAAAGTTTCCAATTTGGAATATTTCCAAAATTCCCCAGCTTAACTTCCCATGGAAAGTTTCTGGTAAGTTTCCGGAAATTTACCGGAAATTTTCCACCCCTTTGCAACCCTACTCCCTATACTAAAAATGTTATTGTAAGAATTTCCCTGAAAATTTGGATCCAGTTTAAACGCTACTTTGGCCTACAGACCTTATCTACTCATGCACCACTTGCAGCCAACCACGCTTTCCCTCCCTCCTTAGTTGATAGTGCCTTTACAAATTGGGCAAGTCTTGGTATTAACAATTTTAGGGACTTGTACATTGATGGGGTGTTTGCTTCATTTCAGGAGCTTGTAGAAAGATATTCACTTCCTCAGCAGCACTTCTTTAGATATTTGCAGGTCCGTTGTTTTGTTCAGTCTACTTTTCCTGGGTTTCCCACCCTACCAGAGGACACAACCCTTGATGTGTTCTTTAGACCACTACAAACTCTTAAAGGTTCCATATCTTATATTTATGATCACATTAATCTTCTCAATCCTGAACACCTGTACTCTATAAAAGGGAGGTGGGAGGAGGACTTGAGGATGGCATTTTCACAAGAAATTTGGACAGAGATATTGCAGCGAATACATAAATCCTCTATCTGTGCTAGACACGCTCTCATCCAATGTAAAGTGGTACATCGTGTCTATTACACTAAAGTTAGATTGGCCAGAATGTATGATGGAGTAACTGCAACTTGTGATAGATGCCAGCAGTCTTGTACATATGTTTTGGAACTGCCCCTCTTTATACAGTTACTGGTCAGACATTTTTGCCACTTTGTCAGAAGTACTGGGTGAAAATCTTGAACCCAATGCACTTACTGCGCTATTTGGCATCCCCCCCTTCCTTGAAGACACATATTCTTTGGCTTCTTTTGCAAAATCTAAGAAAGATGTTCTTGCTTTTGCCACCCTACTGACGAGACAACTGATTGTCTTGAACTGGAAATCATCTATACCACCTTCACACACCCGTTGGATTAGGGACATCCTTTACTTTCTCAAACTAGAAAAAATCAGAATGTCAATTACAGGTAGAAGTGATATGTTTATGAATCTTTGGGGATCATTCCTTGAGTATGTCAACAAGTCTGATGTCTCACTTATTCCAGACTCCAACACCTGAAGAAGACATACTGAGCATGTTTAATATGCTATATTTGTCTGTGGCTATGTATATGAAGTTGTTTAGCTATTAGTTATATCTTGTATTTAGCATTTTCTGTCTGATGTGTAGGTTTTTGTTTGTCTATGTATGTTTGTTCTTTTGTATGTTTGGGGGTTGATTGTTCTTCAAAAAAAAGAAAACTGCACATGAATGTGAAACATTGTTTGAGATCACTTTGCTTAATAAACAAAGTTTGAAAAAAAAAAAAAAAAAAAGACTCAATCAGGACGATGAAAGATCAGGATCCAGGCATTTGTTCTTTTCAATGAGGGGCCAGTGCCCCTCAAGGGAGAAAAGGCATGTTTGTGTCACCCCATCATGGATTTCACCAGATTCTCAGTATTCTCTGACTTCTCTGACTATACAGAAACAGTCTACCAAATTTAAGTTACACACAAAGAGAAGGAGTGACCTCTAGGTCCAAGCCAGTTTGAATATGCAATAGAAAGGGAGGATGAGGATTAGGCCTTCATCAGGTCTGGTCAGCTTCTATTGTCTTTTAATTAAAACTACCCCCTTTCCTAGGAAGTCCTTCAGAGGCCTGGACACATGCTGTTCTACAAACATTAACATTTCACACCTATCTGAAGAACATGAGGAGAGATATCTTATATATCAGAAATATCACTTATAGAATGTTCCAAACATTCTCACAATCAAATCATTACAATCCTTGTACTGAGACTATTACAATGATACCAAACATGAATACATTTACAGTTAATAACACAAACATATAATTCAGCTAAAGTTAACTATAAGGTCTTTGTTTAACCCAAAGACAGAACAGAAAAGATTGTGGACAGATGGTAGGAGCCAGTGGGGAGCATTTCACACCTACATCTGCATTGAGAAAGAGAATACCCTCTAAGGGGCCGTGCACACGACACCGGTTTTTGTGAAACCGGTGAGGTTTTGTTAACGGTTACGCCTTGCATGTACACGACGCCGGCAGTTTAGGAGACTGAAACCGATAGCTTTTGAAACCGGCTTCCGAAGTGGGAACTTTTGAAACCGCCGGCTAACTTTCGCCGTGTAGATGCCTGTAGGTGCAAAGCCGGCAACTTTATGACGACATAGCCCCACCTCTCAACTCAGCCACGGCACTCAACCTGACATGTTGCTTGTCAAAACAAACCAAACCATTTATTTATCATATTTAAATGTTTTTCTTTCCCCTGTCATGATTTATGTGCACAATGTAGCCTATCAGCCTTTAGTGGCTAAGTTAGAAGCACACGTTAGCTTAACTTAGTTAAACATTAGCTTACTGCATGTTAGTGTTTTCTCCAGTGGTGCTCAGACCTAATGCAATGTGTAGGCTAAGCATTTGAAATTTCACATAGCAGTCACATACCTTGAAAATGAACTTTATTAGTTTAGCAGTTGAATTGAAAACCGAATTGTCTGTAGTCTCCTTATTTCATGCGACTGCTTAACCAGAGCACTTATTAGACATTCTCTGGCTTAACAAACTGTTTTAACAATGTTTTCTTCTACGCGATTCACGCAAAATTATTGTGAAGCTTCTGCACAGCGGCGCCATCGACTGGTCTGGCATATGCACTACAGCACATTTAGCCGGTTACACCTCTGTGTGTACACGTGAGGTTTTTTCTTGCCGGAGTCGTTAAAGGTGTGAAAGCGGTAAGAGAAAATCCACCCCGCGGTGTCGTGTAAACGGCCTCTAAATGTAAATGTGGCTAAGCCTCCATCTAGTCTGGGGCAAGAAACGGTCATATAAAATTATTTCCTTCACATTCACATCTATTAGCTATTTTCCTATCCACTAAAGTTAAGTCTATACATGATGTCTCATTTTTATATATATTTATACGTGTACCAGTGCCATTATTTAAACACACCAGCATTCTATCATTGATCATTTCTTCTATAATTTCTCCATTTGCATCTGTTATTTTGCTTCCCCATAATGTATTATGGGCATTGAAATCCCCACACCATATTTCTCTATGACCTTTTCCCTTATAAATACTCTTCATTAAGTCATTTGATAGTTCTTTACATGGATTATGATAGTTGATAATTATGAAATTACCTCTATCCTCTTTATTAACTTTTTCAGTTACAATACATTCATATCCTTCAGATACCTTTATTGGGCTGTATGATATTCCTTCTTTAACAAATGTTAAACACCCCCTCCTCTATCTATCTCTCTATCATATCTTATACTATTGTATCCTTTTAAAACAAAGTCTAGTTGTGGCTTTAACCATGTTTCTTGGATGCATATAATATCAGGTTTAATTGGTAAATCATTTACATAACTTTTGAATTCCTGTCCATTTGCAATTAAACTTTGTGCATTCCACTGAAGAATCGAAAAAAAACATAATCCATTTAACTAGTATGTATTCCATCATGATTAATATTTAACATTTCATGTACTTCATCAGCCTTTGCTATGATCCCCAAGTAATTATTAGCTGCTTCCACTACTGATTTTATTCTATCACTTTTCTTAGCATGCTGTATAGTGACATTAACTATTGAACAAATGAATGCAACAAAATTGTTCTTGTTTACCAACATTGTATCTTCTGATATTTTAGCCTTATATTCATTAATTTCCGAGATGGCAGTGTGTATGATTTCCTGCTGAGTTCTTTCCCTGTCATGACCTGTTATTCTCTCTACCTCTGTCTGGAGTTTCAGCAGAGTCCCATCTTCTGCTCTGTTCTGGTGTATAGGCAGGCCTCTGATTGATTCTATCATTATCATTCACTTTCTTAAGTGCTCCTGCATATGATACTTGATGTGTAACCTTATATTTCTGAATTTCTCTTGCCTCTTTTTGCTTTTCACATCCCCCATAAGCTGCACTATGCTGGCCTCCACAATTACAGCATTTTAATTCAGTTAGAGAAAGAACTCAAAACAACAGAACTCAAAACTCAAAGAACTCAAAACAACAGGGAGTTTAAATAGGCAACTTAACAAGGCTCAGGTGAAACTAACAAATCAATAATGAGAACATGTGATCTGAACATGTGACAGGCATCAAACAAAAACACTGAGGACCTCACATGGCCGAAAAAGGAACAACAGTCACATAATTCATGACACGTTTGCACATACACTGCAGGGCAAGGTTAACGTTACAATCCAGGGGCCTGTACTACAAAGCGGGGTTACTGGCTTATCTGGGTAACTTCGAGAGTAACTTGATCACATGTGGCATAAGTTCCCGATTAACCCGTACTACGAAAGGTGGATAGGTTTTAACCGAGGTATGCTGCCATGGCAATTTACGCTGCATCTCCAACCTGCTCCGAGCAGGTTATGTTCTTGGTTAACCCGAGGTTTCCGTTAACCACACCCTTTATAAGTACCACCCCTCCACTAACAATTCGAGACTATTGCTGCTTTCGAGATGTCTCGTAAATGTCTCGTAAATCCGCCGCCCGAGTTGGAAAGTGTAAATTACCCAGCTTTCTTGCGGCATTTTGGGCAGGCACGCCCACTTTTCCTCGGAGTACTTGAGGGTACACCGAGGTGGACGTACGACCTTACAACAAACATGGCTGCGCCCATAGTTGAGATGAGATGACATGTATTTTTTTTGCATATGTACTGTGTTGGTCATGTTAAAGTTGATGTAATGCTCTTACACACTAGATTACATTGCTGCTTCAATCCGGTCACCAATTCATGCATTGCACAGTCTTGCTGTGCCTGCAATACAATGTAACAATTTGTTTTCCAGCCGTTTAGCTAGAGGCTACATGTAGCACAAAACAATAACAATGACTAGCCTCCTGCTAATGCCCCTTGTGGCTCGAGAGAAAGGCGTTCCTAAAGCCACTCATTGGTACATGTTGTACGGGTGAGTGTACGATGATTTACGAGACATCTCGAAAGCAGCATATGTCGGCGTACCTGGATGATCCATACGACATCGGAGCGCAAATCGTGAGGTGCTCTCTTCGAGGGGTTTTAGAGACCGCCATATATATATATATATATATATATATATATATATATATATATATATATATATATATATATATATATATATATATATATATATATATTCTCTATGAAGAGATTGTCATTTGTTATCTTTGTCAGATGATCTAGGCAGAAGTCTCTAATGTCACCAGTCATAGCAATGCCCTTACGTGGACATTCATGTTTTCCATCTAATCGGTGATGCTGAACATCTGAGCAAGAATACTGTATGTCCGAAAATAAATCGGACATAGGCCTAGCCTAGCCTACAGTATGCTGAACATCTGAGCAAGAATAGCCTAAAATAAATCGGACATACAGTAGCCTAGGCCTAATAAATTAAAATCACCATTTTAACAAACTTGTTGAACTGAATGTCATATTACTGTACCCTGCACATAAAGGCTACACATTTCCACAGCACCAGAATCCGACCGAATGCTTCCCTCAACCCCTTCCACAATCGGCCTTCCACTATTATTTGCGATGGCCAACTCCTCTGCTACTGTAAAACACTCCTTAGTGTTCAAAGACACCTTTTTCTTGTTAGCTGTAAAACAGAGGCCAAGTGAAGGCTATAAGCATACTAGGCCTACATGTTTTCATAATTAAGAAATATGAATGCAAGCTATAACTATATAAACCTACTATTCTGAATAATGTGTTTTTGTTTCATTTTCACCTGCTGCCATGTGCGTTTGGCAATGGTGTTGTATCTGAAATGTTCACAGGATTAGGCATACACTAAATCAGTCAATGGGGGCTACTTAACCCTTACCAGAGCCATAGAAAAAGAGAGTTGCGACACTCTTTGAAGTCGCCGCCACGCGGTGACGTGGTTCACGTACGCTTCAACAGTTCCAAACAGCTCTTCGCGTGTAGTGTTATTTCAATGGGATAGACAGCAGCAAGTGCGTTATTGAACGGGAAACATTACAACAAAACAAAAATGAGTGTTATTACGTGTTAGTATGCTTACATAATAGTGTCAATTACATATTGCGAGTATAATTGGTCTGCAACATGGATCTAAAATATGTTCTTTGGTAGTTCTAACATTAAACGTTTGTTTCCTTGCTGGACATATGCTGTTAATGGATTCCTACATTTGCCCGTATCACACTAAATACTTTACTTACATTGTCAAAACGTAGGCTATGCATTTTGTATCCTTTTTGTGTGTGGACATTAGATCCAGTGTCCTTTTCAGTTAGTTTGGTGAGATGAAGACAGCGTTTACTTACATTGTCAAAACGTAGGCTATGCATTTTGTATCCTTTTTGTGTGTGGACATTAGATCCAGTGTCCTTTTCAGTTCGTTTGGTGAGATGAAGACAGCTTTGATCATTGTAACAAAAGCAAAATGTCTATCAAATATATAAATAGCATTCAGTAGCCTAACAGCTTAAATTTTAAACGTTTGATCAATGCATTAAATCAAAGGTGGCCACCACAAAGCCTTGGTAGTAACATTTTAAGACTAGCCATAAACATGTCAAAAACACATAGGCTAAAAAAGAATCAATAAAAACTTAAATGTGAAAGTTTGATCAATACTGCAAGACACCCGCTGTTTCAATAACACACTTGTAACTCAATAAGCAATCAACTGTTTCAATAAAATACTTATAACTTATATTTCAGCCGGCTGGTGAGACTACAGCATGAAAAGGATGACTGATACATACAGGATGACTGATACAAAAAAGACTGGGAGAAAGGTATGGTGACACTGCAACATAAAAAGGTGGTCTGGCACTCATTAAGTTTTCCAAAAAATAAAAAGATTTCAGTTTCCAAAGTTTGAACAACAATTGTGTGTGAACTACACAAAAGACACTATGAAGGGATGGACAGCTCTCCATATACTCTGCACACCTATAAGAGGGACATGGTGACATTCTTGAATTTCCCCTTGGGGATCAATAAAGTATCTATCTGGTAAGTATCTATCTGGTAAGGAGGATGCAACACATTTGGCTGGAGTCAGGAGTGTTATGGGAGGTGTGGAAGATGCTGGATCAACACCACTCCCTTTGTGTAAGGGCCCCATTGTGTGGACTTCAAACATAAAAAAAATGATCTTATCTGTCGATTCCAGTCATATATAGCACACCCTTCTTGTCCTCTGCATCCTTGGTCCTGGATAAGCAGAATAGGCACAGTGGAGAATGGAGGGAGAGAACAGAGCAATTAACACTCAGTGTATACTTGGGACAACACATTAAGTAAGTAGCAGAAACCTAAGCAAGAGGCCAGCAAGAGTTTTACATAGGCTACCCATACACAGCCAACCATTTGCAAGGCTGGGGGTGCCACAAGTCCACACAAAAACTATAACAATAACAACATGAAGAATAATTTTGTTGGGGATTACTTTCAGAGTGATCTATGCCCTATTAACCTGACTACACTTTCCAGTTATCAAAAAAATATATATTTGTTTTACTTACAAAGATCACTGACCTAATGAAAGGCAATGCCCTCTTGTCACGTCAGTGTCTTCCATGCAAACTTTGCTATATTTGACAAATTACTTGGCAGACAAAGCAATCAAAATTATTACACCAAGAACACCAACACGAAATGTAAAATTACTGACAACTAAATGAACTGAAACCTGAAATCGATTATCAGTTGGAGCAAAAACTCCTACTGTAGGCTACTATAAAGACTATATACAGACGCCACTGTCCACGCTCGTGCCACACTCTACCGCTTGTGCCACTGCACTGTCCCGTTTGTTACAGTGATAGTGGCACAGGACTAGGCTGGCAAGGGAAGAGCCACGCACCAGTAACAACAACAATAACTTATAATAGTCTAGGTTTTGCTCCTACTGCTTCCCCTGAAATTCATAACTGAAATCCCCTTGTTCACGAGTCGTGGACACTAGCCTACTTCATGTCATGTTCAGCCCACGGTTCAGTTCATAACGCCATAAAACTCGCCATCTAGCAAGCTAATCTATATCAGGTTTAAAGACAATAATCACATTCATTTGCTCCATTTTTCACCTGAAAAGCGTTAATCACAAACCCATTGATAACCAGCACATCTGAATACCATGAGTTACCATGCTGAATGAAATGTATTTTATCAAGATAAAGTTTGTGTTCCCCGTCATAGCATATAGACCCTTTCAAGAGAGTTCCATTATCAGCATCATAGTTGGCCCCACAAGACTTCCTTTTTAACATTCCATATGTTATCTTAATGCAGAGGAAGTAGATTGGGGCCCAAATAGAACACTCAAGCATTGTTTTTGTTTTTATTGTTGAAAGGGTCTATATCGTTAAAGGTGCGATTTGTAGGATTGTTACCGAACGTTCTGTAGGCCAAAATCAAAACACTGGTGAACGTTCTCAAGACCACCAGACGTGAGCCTCTTCTGGGTTGCCAGATGTAATGAAGACTTAGCTAACGTTAGTTGACCTGCAGCTGCTTTAACGTTTCTCCAACCATGACCCAGCTACACATTACGGAAACAGTGAAAACAAAAAACACCTCTCTAACCAACGTAACATATTTAGCTGAAGTTAGCGATGCAGATGAAGTTTAGCCTAGGCTACCTGTCGTGGAGAAATATGGCCAGCTCTGCGTCAGACTTGATATTCTTCGTTTGACGAAGACGTCACCATCTCAGGAAGCTCCTCCGATGTCCACTTAATTTGTTTATTGTTTTAATTTTGGAAATTTCCCGGCCTCTCGTAGGTGTTCATGACTACAACTGTTGACAGTTGGCCTTTGCTAATTTGGCAACACAAATAGGAGGAAGCGCTAGCCCATTATTAATACGCTATTCTAGAATTAATCGTTCAAAACATAAACGAAAATTCCAAGAGATTCCGCCCCGTAACTAATTTTTTTCATGGGTTTTACGGGTTAGAGTAATGTTGTCAAATAAGCTATTACTTCAATTCATCGTGTTTCCTTACTCTCTGACAACATATGGTGATCATTTTTGGAATGGTTACAGTTTATTTTCCATTATGTCCTACATACTGGAGCTTTAACGCTATGTATGTGAATGAGCTGACTAGCTGCTAGCTAACGTAAGCTAACGCAATCAAGTTTGAAATATATAGTTCTAGCATTATAAAAATCTGTTGACAACCAACCTATCATCTAAAGTTGCCCTACTACAATAGGCTAACCAAATGTGTTTTGTCTGAAATTCATTATTGACGTAGGAACATTATCTTTAAGTTAGCCTCTCTCCACATCAAGGTTTGCAGGCTAACTTTTAGCTTTGATCGGTCCACATTTAAGCTATAAATATCAGTTGAACAAGCAGCACATAAACCTTAAAGAACAATACCAGTATCTACTAGTGCAGTTGGTATAGGAAATGCATATGCCACTTAAAAAACGTTGTACCTTCGTCTACTTACCACTGACAATATCAGGCAGAAAGCAATGGAAGTGAATGGGGCTAAAGCCGTGAATGTCAAAGTTAGGAACTTTTGAGCTCAGCATAACGTGGAAGTAGCCGGGAAAAAGCGCCGCCATTGTTTCCTATAGAAGTCTATGGGAGTGTCGCCACTCTGTTTTTCTACCGCTCTGACCCTTACAAGCCCGACCGTTCTAATTTCGTTAAAATTTTAACGATGACCAATCATTTAATATCTCAGCTGTCCAATGACTGATTTTATTTCTGAAATCTTCCCCGTAATGCTGACAACATAAGCTTCAATTTGAAATGATTGGTTAAGGGATTTATGGCGCGAAATGTTTTGGATACTTGAAAAAAAAGTTGTGAAAAAAAAACTTTTCACTTCAGTCGTATATATTGATATGGACAGCCAGATGCCACCTGCACTTCGTTGGAGTTTACCTCGACTGGAAACCACACAGCTGAATAAACTGAGGTAATATATGTGGGAGGTTGTGCTTAGTAGGCCGTCGTATGCAAACATACAGTGCAGGGGCATGGGACGAAGAGACTCCAGAAGACTTTCACAGTTTTCTAGGATTGATCATTGACATGGGGCTTCACTTCCCTCCCTAATATCCATTGCTACTGGGGAACCAAGTCTCTGAAGGGATCAGGGAGCGTTGACCAAATGATAAATACATATTGTGTACACTTTTTCTCCATTGACATTGCTGTTGTCAGTAGTTTCTTATTATTTCAAGTTTGGCAATGCAGAATCTGGTGTTGAACCTAGGTTTGGTAGATACAGCCAGAAAGACTTCACAACAGCTGGCAGGCATTTCCGTCAAAATTTCAGCCTCGCCTTCAGCTGCTCCAACTTCTAATCTGTCGTCTTTTCATCAAGTACATATTCCTCTACAGCAGGAGCCAAAGAAAAATGGTTGGCTTTGTTATAAAAAATAATACATAATAACACTAGTAGCCTGTATGGCCCGGAGTTTAGCGGTAGGTGACTTTGTTTTTTTTGGTAAACAAAATTGCTGTCAGATTTGGCATTCTACAGGAGGGGATGCGTTTCGTTATGAGTCATAGGTCTTCTGTGTTCAACCTTCAGGATCCCCACCCCACCCCACCTTTCCCTATCCTCCTCTTTGTGTGTGTGTGTGTGTGGGTTTGTGTATACATGTGTTTATTCTCAACAGGCTTGTTCTATGTAATCCACTTTCAAATGTTTAGAACACATTGATTTTTGAGTGATGTTTAAGTTGATTGTATTCCTAGCTTTTCATAAGTAATAATACATTTTATAGATGTATATAATTTTCATATTATACTGATTTATATAAGGAAGTTGTATCTGTTGAATCAAATGTATTTTATGTCTCTATTCGAAATGATCTTCAATAACTATACAGTATACTTACTTCCCGTATGACTGGTAAGGTACATGTTTTTTATATATATCATTATTATTGACTGTAGCATTTGCTTATATACAAATAAATGGTTTATTCTTATGGACCAAATAAATCTAAACCATTGTGTCTGACTTCATTATTAGTTTTTATGCATACTTTTATGTTTTTGGTGAGAAAGAGAATGTGAATTCTTTCAACATTCTAAATCCCGTTTCCTGCATTTTTTACACTGATCACTAAATTTATCATAACTTTTGAAAGGTTAATGATATTCCAATTCAGTCTTTTTTGTTAAATAGCCCACAACTTGCTGAACATGTCATACACTCTATATGTTTCTCTATCTTGTATAGAAATATGATGAAAATGATTTTTTATGTGAATGAAATGAAATTTTAACGAATTTCGGTATACATCTGGAGAGGATTTTCAAAGACTGTTCATTACTATATCAACATTACCATAGGTATTTTACACCATTTGATAGAACTGATCCTTCTGATTACAATGGTATGTATATCTCATAGAAATGAGTATATACTCAAGAAATAAGGTTTTTTGTGTAAGGAGGTCATCCAGCACCAAAAATGGAATGTTCGGCACGAGCACGAAAGGGTTAAACATTCAATTATCCTATTACTGTAATCTATATGCCCACTTCTTGTGTTGCATCTGTAGGCATTTCTATGAACTCAAAATAGGCAATTTAATTATTTCAACTCATTTCAGACATTCCGCAAGCTATTAATCCTCCGTAACACATATTTGAAGAACATGTGGAAATAAAACTTAGGCATTTAGGCTACCCGATCTGCAATACGTTGCCAACAGCCTTGCCTTGCTTTGTTCACTGCCAACGTATTTGATTTTTGTCGTAGAGTGGGTTTTAATTTCTCATAACTTGGCATAATAATTGTGCATTCCTCATCTGTAAAATAAGGTGATCGCGTCATCATTGAAAGTGGTGACTTGCGCTGGAACCCGCCCCTTTTATGTAAACGCGCACAAACTCCAATTAGGTTAACCCCGGCTCAACAAATCAACTTCATAATCAGCATCCTAGTACCGATTAACACCACTTAAGATAACTAGGTTTTGTCAACCCCGGTTTAACAAAGTAACCCTGGGTTACATCTGGGTAGGTTAAGCTCCCTTCGTAGTACAGGCCCCAGGTCCTACTGTAGCTAGCAGGTAGTTACTTTAGAATCCCTAGACAATGTAGCAGGTAAGTAAGCTAGCTTTGTAACCCTTTTGTTTGTTTTGGTTTGTCAGAGATAGCGTCTTGGCAGTTTTCGTGTTTTTGTCGGATGGACTTGGCATATTTGTAACACAATGTAATCCTTAATAAATGAATAGACCGGAGGCAGCGTGCCGTTAACTCATTTATATGTGAAACTTAAAAGATACAGTACATAAAGCAACCTGCCCAATAGGGGCGCTTCAGTACAGTGGCCCATCAGGGCCAGAATTAAGGATAAGAAGTGTAGAACTCCAATACACCATATTTCCTGGTGCGTACCTGGTATGACAGAGGACCGGTCACGGCCAACTGCGCTTGTATGTAGGCGCACGACCGGTCAGCAGGCACCCACTTAGGTCCCCCATGATAACTCCGAGCTAGAACCTGGTCACTGGGAGAGAAGGACCGTGGTGCAGCAGCTTGCCGCCGGGCTTGTTTTTGCTGACAGTGTTGCACAATTTCACTACCATGGATGAACAGGAGCTGGTTGCAGTGCATTTATCATGCTCTGACATGTGGTGCACAATGTAGCTTTATTTTCAATGCACTTGTCCAATCCTGGCCACCTCTTTCATGCGCACCATGCCACAGTGTCCAGCATGGAGCTGTTTCAGCATGGAGTGGTTTCAGCATGCAGCTGTTTCAGAATGGAGTGGTTTCAGCATGGGTCTGCGCAGTGATGGGGGGATGATGACCCTTCTCACCCACAGCAAACAGCCCGACTGCACAGACCGTTCTTGTTGTCTGACCACATATGGCTTAGTTTCTGGCGTGTCTGATATCTTTTTTCCTTTTTTTTTATGGCTTCTAGTACTATAGACAACACTGGATCGTTCCTGGTGGCGTTTTTCACTTGATGTGCTGTAACAGGGGCATCTTCAACTTGGTGGAAGTAAGAGATGTCTGAGTGCCGTGTCATAGGCCTAGTTACAGGAAGTGGAAGGCGTGAGAGGCCGTCTGCGTTGCCATGGAGTTCTGATTTCCTGTATTTGATATCATAGTCATGGCAACAGCAAAGCCCATCTCTGCATTCTACTGGCAGCCAGAGGTGGAATGCCTGTGTGTGGTCCCAGGATAGCAGTAAGTGGTTTGTGATCAGGAGTGAAAATCTTGAACTAAAAATCCTATACAGATATTGATGGAACCTCCTGATTCCAAACACAATGCTCAGGGCCTCACGCTCGATCTGAGCGTAGTTGGATTCTGCTTTATTTAGTGTTCTCGAAGTGAATGCTATGGGCTTTTCTACACCGTCAGGCATAATGTGAGAAACCACTGCACCTACCCTATAGGAAGATGCGTCACATGCTAGCTGTAGTGGCAAAGATGGGTCAAAGTGTGTCAGTGCATCAGAATTCAACAGGGCATCTTTTGACTTGAGGAATGCAGCAGACCATTCCCAGTTCTTTTCAGGGGTCAACAGTTCATGTAGTGGCTTCAATAGGGTGGAGAGATTCTGAATGAACTGGCCCTAGTATTTAAGCAGCCCTAAATATGAGCGCAGTTGATTCACATTTTGAGGAGGTGGAGCCTCTAGTCTTTGAAGGTGCCTCTGGCTCTGGTCTTTGAAGGTGCTTTATGTAGCCCGGAGGCGTCGATCACATGTCCGAGATATTTCACAGAGGACTGGAAAAACTCAAATTTTTCCTTACAAACCCTCAGTCCATACTCTCTCAGCCTCTGTAGCGTCACGTCCAGGTTGCAAAGGTGGTCAGAGTCATCCGTCCCAGTAATCAAAATGTCGTCAAGGTAACACTGTATGCCTGGCAACCCTGACAAAATCTGATTCATGGCTTTTTGGAACAAGGCAGGAGCTGAGGTGACCCCAAAAGCCAGACGGCAGTAGAGAAAAATCCCGGAGTGTCCCATTCTTTTTGAGGACAGGCACAATGGGTCAGTCACTCACTGGTTCCAGCACCCCACTTGCCACTAGATCATCTAACAAAGGCTTTGGCGAGAAATGTGCCGCTAGTGTGTTCACTGAGGGTATGTATTGTAAACTCTCCTGGCTTCCTGGGCTGTGCCAATGCCTGAAACAAATTGAATGTCTTTGCTCCCATTACCGTCAGGAATGTTGCCACTTTCTTGTCATCTCTGATCCCGTTTGCCAGCACGAATAATTCAAAACATTCTGTATGCACTCCACTGCTCCACGCTATCATCAAATTGTCTGATGTTTCCCAATACTCCCGACATGACAGCAGTAACTTCGCCAACACGCAGCTCTTCACATAATCTAAAGTTATCGTCTTCACTTTCTATGCACTTATATAAACAAAGCAACACTGTCAGGCCTATGTTTTACCTCTAGTCTGTAGACAAGGCAGGGGTAGCTCACTGATCTGTTTACATGTTATATTCTTGTTTTATTATTTTCATTTAATTATATATTTTTAATATTGAAGAGGCCTTCTGCCTTTATGGGGACTTTTAGGGGTTACTGTGATACTGTATGTAGGCCTAGTGTATGTCTGCTGATGGTTCAAATGACCTCAGGTATCTGTTAGACCTGGCACATTTTTGGGAGGTATACCTCCTTCCTGATGGTAAGAGTCAAAACTCAGGGCCAGATGTACGTACATTTGCAAACATAGCGTTATCAGCGCCATGGACACACCGCAGATTGCGAGCGCTGTCAGACCCAAGTTTCCGTCGTATTTATCAATCGTTCAATCCTTAGTGTAAACTGCGCCTTTCTCTGCCCTTCTCCGCCCATAAACGCAATTTACAAACGTCCACAACTGAATGACAGCGCCTACAAGCGCAGTTGAATGAAGTTAACTGACGACAACATTAAAAAGAATCAAACGTTTAGCGATCATGAAATAATACCATACATGATAAGATGTCAACAAACAGCGAGATAATGAAGATCAGTAGTTCTACTCAAACTACTTGTGCACGTAGGCTATGGAAGATTGGTCAAATCTAGCAAGTAGGAAAGTTTAAGTGAATGACGTGAAAGTGAAAGTAAGACATCGCGAAGGCCAACGAAAGTTAAGGTTGCTTTTGGTAGTACAAATACTTTCACCACAAAAACTGGTGTTCTAAATAGCGATTCTGTTGTCTTTGAAAGGTTCTCTTATTGACGATTGAACTGCAATGTGGATTAACACCTGCTTTTACAAGGCGGAAGTATTTAGGCGCAGAATAGACGCGGCGCTTTCAGGAGCAGTCTTTGTACATACAGCGGAATACATAACTAGGCTCTTTACTCTTCCCCTCCCATCTTTTTACGCTAAACTCCCACTTTCCCTGGATCCTCCCATGAATGCATATGCATGACATGACAATCGCCAATCTGCCACTTTCAGCTCCCCGCGACAGGCAGTTTATGCTTTTATCATTGCGGCCTGTTTGTACATACCTCACAATGATTTTACACGCACATTGCGAAACAAATATGCCTGAAATGGGCGCAAAAGCGTTAGTACATCTGGCCCAGAGTGTAGTGGGTGAGTGATGTTAGCCAAAATGGCCATTGCCCTCTGTGTGGCTCTGGCCTCATACACATACCCAATTGACCTGTCGCTAAGCCCCGCCCCCCATTGTTACCGTGTGAAAACTCGGACAAACAAACCAGACTTGATTAGAAATACATTGTGGACAATGGCAGCTGACAGTATATGAAAGCAGGCTTTGAGGACGTTTTGGTCGAAAAAGGATTTACTATCCACCAGAAGCTATCAAAAGGGACTTAATTATGCTATGGAGGGGTGTATTCAAAACTTTAGAATACATACAAGGTGACAAGCAGTTGTGGCGAGTAGCCGTGCAAATCACTGTGCAAAAACCACTGACGTTAATGCTAGCTAGCTAGCTAATGGAAGATTGATACTAAGATATGTTAGGTTACGTTAATATTGATGTAGTAAGAATATAGTAGTTGGTTAATGAGCATTTTCATCTTGGGATTTAACAGGGAACCTGTGCCCACGTTGTTGGCTTAGTAGCCTACATTACGTTGAGCTGTTGCAAACGCGAGAGACGTCCTGTAGGCTACTGTTGATGAAAATATACCCCGTTTTCTAGCCTATCAGTATTACACGTCCCCCTGCAAAACGTTTGACCATGGTTATCCGTCGTTTTTTTTTTTGTCAATAAACTACATAAATAACCATTAATTTGTCATTTTATGCCTCCTCCCTGTTGTATCCTATGGAGTTGTCCGAGCTTATGTCCGAGTCCCATTGAGGCTGGACTGTCATTGGCTCATCAGCGTTCTAAGGGTGGCACTTAGCGACAGGTCAATTGTGTTAGGGTCAGTGCCAACTCTGGCCTCATACACATACCCAATGCTGTTGGGGTCATCTAACACTGCCATTAATCAAAGTTGAAGCCGTGGTGGAAGGATTGCGACGAATGGATACAAAACAAAATTTTTTAGAAAGTCTGATGTGAGTATGCAATCTTATTGACCTTCATAGGAATGGTGTGATAGAGCCCCTTGTTACTGCATCCTCTGTATTGTTTATTTACACTCTAAATTCCATAGCACAGAGAGGTGTGGTACATGCCTGACAGGCATGCTAGAATACGCATCTGTAATGTCTGAAATAATCCCCTTGGTCATTGAATCCCTTCCTAATAGAGCTGGAGACACAGGGATGGGGGGATACAAAGGATGTGAGAGAGTGTGCATAGCATTCTCAATAATGTATCAAAGAACTTTGGTTGCTTTGCCAAGACAAGAGATGCCACAGTGAGACCTCTTCAGACCGTGTCATGGCAGTGTTAAATCTTTATGCGCGCAGTACAGCAGACTTGTTGTCCAGTGGCTGAGCGTGCCATTTCTTGTTTGTTATTTTTACACAAATAAATGAGATTGAGATTATTTTGAGAATCTTTTCAGATTCGTGCCATTATTCCAAATATTTCTCTGTGTTTACAGGGATTTTTGCTCCTGGATCTTGAACTGACGTGATCCGCTATGAAGTCAATGTTCATGTAACCTTATTATGGTCATGTGATCGGATTAGGGGATGATATCCATCTCTGTGTAGTCCCCAAGCATGCTTGGAAAGGATGATCTTGGCTTCCAAACACACTGAGACAGATGGCCATTGATGTTTGTCTGCTGGCTCACAACGCAAATCCATTCATTTGGAATTTGAAATCTTCTCATTGAAAGCTGTTTTGATAGCTGTAGATGAGCATTGGTTTGCACACACATCTGTTAATCTGTGTGTTTGGTTGCAAATTCACACCAATTTCTCTCAGTTGAATTGCTCACAGAGTTCTCATCACACAGATATCACATGCCTGTCATGTGAAACTGCACAACAGGAGCTATACAATTGTGCTGCTGTGATAAGTGGTTTGCAAGAAAACTGACTTTGAATGGACATTAAATGTTAATATTAACATTCTGCATACAGCCTGTGTCCACCTCCACACCCACTCCTCTCTGTTTAACACAGACAACAAACTCTTCACCCACCACATGACAAACCATATCAAACTCATACCAAAAACATGACATGACACATGGCATCTACACATATGCAAGCACAGGTAGCATAATTTATGCCATCAGGCAAATTTATGTCCCTGCCATTTTCCCAATCAAACCTACGCCCTTTCTGACTATATCTGATGTATCTATGTTTGGGAAACGGCTATGCTGGACTGTAAACTGCATTATTCACAGCATGCTTTCCAGTGCAACATGATGCATCAAATAACTTCCGACATAAAAAAATACATTCTTGGGCCACTCTTATTTAAGCATTTTATACATGCTCCCCCTTGGTGAAATATTTCAAGAGTACAAGATTGCATATCATAGCTATGCAGATGACACACAGGTCTACCTTGCATTGTCACCAAACAAATTGAGTCCTATTATATGACTCCTTATGTCTTTGCCTTGAAAAAGTAAATACCTGGATGCAGCAAAATTTTTTACATCTTAATCAGAGCAAAACTGAGATTATTTTATTTGGTAACAAAGATGATGGAACACAAATAGGTGCTTACTTAGAATCTAAAGCACTTACAACTAGGACTCAAGTAAAAAACTTGGGAGTCATCTTAGATGGGGACCTGACTATGACTGATCACATCAAAAGCATGACTAAATCAGCATTTTGGCATCTCAAAAACATAGCTATCATTTTGTTTGTAGACAGGATTTAGAAAAGCTTATTCATGCTTTCAGGGGCGTGCATAGACCTTTGAAGAGGCAGGGGCTCAAATAAAAAAAAGGCACATGGAACAAAATTTTCAGAAAACGTGTTAACTTTATTTAACACATTTTTCTCATTTCTCTCCTTGGTTCTGAAAATTTAATAGGAGTGCATGTACTGTAGGCCTATTGTAGCCAGTTTTCATTAGGCTATTGTCTACACAGAGATCATAGGCTATAAGGCTACATCTTATTGATTAAATTCAAAGCCAATTTTTAATAGCCTAGAAATCTAGACGCACCCTAGCGGCAGCAAATATGTTATTGCCTAGTCTGGCTTGTCAGGCTATAATTTTAATGTTTATCACAGTGAACTACCACCATTAGCAAGCTGGTGTCTTGCAGATTCACGTGCTGTGCGTGTGGCCACTGAGTGAAATGACGTGTAATGTAGCCTACTGTAAACAGAGAACGACGTGTGGAGTTGGGTTAGTTAAACAACTACAGTAGCCTAGCATATGTCGTCGGCTTATGACTATTTAGAAAAGGTTTGCCTACTCTGTTTTATGAACTAGGTCTACTAACCTAAGCTACTATAACATAGTAACCTAAACAGAATTATGAATGTTCAGCCTTTGATTTTTTTCGAAGCTGTCAGGTTATTGAAATGGATGGACCATGACATGGTTAAAACGGGTTTGATAGCCTACTTCATTAAACGTTACACATTTTAAAAAGTAAAAAACGGGTCTTGTCAAAAGGGCACTTGGACATCAAAGGGGCAAAAGGGCAGGTGCTGGAGCCCCTGTAGCCCCCCTTCTCTGCACGTATCCTGTAGGGATTATTGTAACAGTCTCCTAACTGGCCTCCCTAAGAAGTCCATTAGACAGATTCAATGAATTCAAAACGCTGCTGCTAGACTGTTAACCAAGACTAAAAAGAGAGATCATATTACACCCATTCTTAAATCTTTACATGGGCTCCCAGTTAATTTCAGAATTGATTTCAAGGTTCTACTCCTAATATATGTCACTGAATGGACTTGGCCTCAAATATTTTTCTGAAATGCTTCCCCAATATACACCTAGTAGAGAGCTTAGATCTACTGGAACTTGTCAATTAATAGTCCCCAGGGTTAAAACCAAGCAAGGAAAAATGGCATTTAGCTATTACATGCCACAGCGCTAGAATCAGCTTCCAATAGATATCAGATTTTCCCCAACACTAGAGTGTTTTAAAAAGAAACTAAAAACTGAACTTTTTCATTCTGCATTTATTTTTATTATTTTTATTTTACCTCCTATTCATTCAGTCTTACTTCCCCCTTGATCTATTTTATTTTTTTATTCTATTAATTACTTTTATTAATACTGTTAATCTTTTACTTTTCTTTTTTGTTTCTTTTAAGCACATTGAGTGACTTTTTGTATGATAATGTGCTATATAAATAAACTTGAACTTAAAGGGAACTACACTCTTCATGTGCAGTCTTTTATCCTTATATTTTCAAGTGGCTCATGCATGCCTACCTTCACTTCATGACTACAATCACTCCACTTACCTACAAGGCAGGCACGGCGCCAGGATTCCAGTTTTGGATGGGCCGGACCAATTGTGAGTGGGCCTTAAATAAAAAACTTTATCAAATCACTGTTTAGCCTAATAAAAATGACTGACTAATATACTGTTATATTAATTTTTATTTTTATATTGAGTTTTTTGTACCTTAAAATAATTTGTACCTTCCAAAATCGTTTCAGTGGTTCATCAACTCGTAACAGGGTGAACGGCAATTCTGCATTCACGTCGTTCGCGGCCCTCTATCGGCTAAAACCGCACTATGTAAGTTTGCCAGATCTGGTAGCGGATCTGTAGTTCGATGGAATGAGACATAAGAAACTACAAATTTGACTTGCATCTGATGTCGCAATACATCGTACTTTTATAAGTCATGCAAAATATTCTACCCTGTATGTGGACATCGTTATTTGCAAAGCCGGTGCTGGATAAACAAATAGCGTGCGTGCGACAGAGGGAAAGTTCTTTGGTGTTGCTTTAAATAGTTTGTTGCATTGTAAAAAGTTTCGGTGCATAGAACGGACGTACCTATCCTCGATCACTGTCCTTGGTTCTGACCAAATAAGAGCGCTTTGGAATCTCCATTACGCACCATACCTGGTTTTGCTTTAGTGCATCTCTAATAGACCTAAGGCCTATAAGCTGTAAAAGTGGGAATGTAATATTTCCCCCAAACATAGTTTAGTTCTGCTTGTATAACATGAGGTTGAATATTTCATTTGTTTTAAGTTTTCAACAATACAGATCAACCACATTGCCCGACAGTTTCAATCAATATGCAGGGCAGTTGAAAACATTCGGGGCTTAGCCCATAGAGCAGGGGTCTCAAACACCCGGCCCGCGACGTATGTCAAAATTAGAATGTAATCCGGCCCTTGAGGCTATTTTTAATTGCGACAAACAACGAGACTGATTAAAGTAGACGATAGATCCAAGTACGGTGACAAATCTCATTTGTAGCCTACTCTGCTCCACTATGTGCTAGACATCCAGAGCTTGATTCAAACCCAAAATCGCTGCGCAAAAGTTTTCAGGAAAAACTTGTATTACACGAAAACACAAAGGCGATGCATTTGTAATGACGCGGAAGCGATGCAGGCCATAGTTTTGCACAAATTGAAGCAGAAATAGGCCTACACCTAATGTTGAAAAACGTTCACGTGTGATGGTCTTAGGTAGGCTATGTTATTCACCTATTCTGATTCTGAAGGAGAATATCCTTTTGGAGATTATGATCGATCGTCTATTGACAGTGATAGTCACAGTCGTCTGTGAATGGAGGTGCGTCTTTTAAGTGTATACGACGGTGTCTACTAAGCATACCATGCTTATTTCGACCCTCTGCCCAACATAGCTTGGAGGTTGCAGTGGTAATTGTGATGAAAGTGTCTGTAATGGACGTGGTACAGACAGCAGGGCTAGTAGAAACAGGGCTCTAAAGAACTACAAAGTCACCCGCAATATGATGCAAACTTCTGGGTACTCAGATTACCCGCGATAGAAACTGATTTGACCAGAATACTTTATTGTAGGCCTTGTGGTTTAGTAATACATCACTAAACCATATACATCTTAGGTGTTGGTATACATCTTAGGTGTTTTCCTGTTAATTTGTTATGTGGGTAATATGAAAAAAGGAAAGTAAACCTGCTCAAATATGTTCATCCAGTATTTACTGAAATGTGCATAATTTGAGGTGCTTGCCATTCAGTGATGGGTACATTTACCCCCTTCATAAACTTTTGTTTATACTCAAAGATTTCTACATTTACAGTAGGACTTTATCTCTGACCACTTTCAAGCCATGGCCTTTTGAAATTTTGATATAAAAATCCAATGGTGTTGCTTTCTTAACCCTGATGCCTAGTTTGCCAGGTTTGAAAAAAAAGTTATGAGAGGAAAATATTTTTATTTGGTGTGAAACACACACATACCCGTTTTTATGCTTTTGTTTTTTATGCGTTTATGCGTTTGTTTTATAATTTGTATTAATATTTATTCTATCATTATTTTATTTATAAGCTAAGGTTGCTAGCACAGGTGTCTAAAACTAGATAAAAACACTTGCACTTTCTGTTTGCAGTTTTGTGTGGTATTTGAAAAAAAAGAACATTGCCTTTTCAGAAATAGCCGGCCCTCCAATCAGATGACGTTGGCAGAAGTGGCCTCCAGCTCATTTGAGTTTGAGACCCCTGCCATAGAGTCTAAACGGTTTTCATAATTCATTTTGCCTGACTTGCTGCTCACTTTTCATAAATTAATCCACTGATGCATTGCACCACATTGATTGAATATTATGGACAATAGTATTTTGACAATTAGAAGATGTAATGACTTGTTGCTATCTTGACATTTTCTGTTTGCTATTAGAAACGAACTATATAGCCACCTAGCAGAGTGGCTTTTAAATAGCAAGATGCATTATATGGTTTGTTATGCGTAGCTTAGGGAGAACGGAACATTGAAGACTCACTAATTCGATTTTACAATTAGGCAAAGAAGGCCAGCACTGTTTGGCCAGCTCCAGACCGTGTAACACTTTGCAGTGCTTTGTTCTATTTGCTCCATCCATCTGATCCAAATAAAAAATGTGTTCAATAATCCAATTTTCAATTTTTTTTAACAGGTCAGCAAATAGATAATTGCTGCTATTTTCTAAAAGATAAAGAAAAAAACAGAAACTGGATTGGAAACAAAATATTGGATTGGACCCATAGCGCCGTGCCTGCTACAAGGCTGCAGGACGAATCCATCATATATTGAATTTTTTTCATCCCCCTTGATCTCTTACTTGGTTCAGCCTTTGACTCATCTCCCCGCTCAAAGCTGGGAGTCACTTCTCAGCTGCTTTTTGACCAACACTGGAATGAGATTGTTGGGATTTTTCTGCCATATGTATAGCCCCTTGAAATACCTCTTTTCATCGAATCAAATGCCTGCAATTTCAAAAGGTCATCTCTAGCATGTTGCCATGCCATGATGTGAGCACAGCTTCCCTACTGTTATCTCAGCAACAACAGAGCTGAGGGCCACAGTTGGGTGGAGCCGGGCTAGCTTCTTCACATGCAATAGCCGGCTTCAGACCGTCGAGCCAGGCCAGGCTAGGGTAATTTGAGGGGCCACCTGGTGATAGTAGCCCAGGCTACAAGCCTCATGACCCTGACACATTTGTGTTCAGACTGTCAGGCATTAGCCTCTCCGCAATACACCTCGACACGCCCTCGCTTGTGAAAACGTCACCAATACCACTCATTTTCAAACAGGATAAGCAGAAAGTCGCGTATCTCTTTCCTGTACTGTAGCCTTTGCTATCGAAGTCAGTCGCCTATTAATTTCTATACAAACCAAGATGGCGGATTCCTAAAAACGCAAGCACACATACATACCTGTATCTAAATTAGCTATGTAAATGACATTTTACCGTGACTCGAAGAGCTGTAAACAGTGTTCCCAGCAAACACATAACCTTTAGGGAACGTTCCCTAAAGGTTCCCTTAAGGTTATTTTTCCCCTTCAGCTAACCATTAGGGAACGTTCCCTAAAGGTTCTTTATTTTTACCTTCAGCTAACCTTTTATGAACATTCCCTAAAGGTTCCCTTAAGGTTCTCTTCAGGATGCAGAGGTAAATATGGGATGTCTTAATTATAAGACTCTGAATAAGCAAAATTGAAGAAGAACAGAAGAAGGGAAGAGAAGCTATACATGTAATACAGACTAGCTGATGATGTCTGCTTTTCTGTGTGCTTCTAGTGAGCTTGTTGCTGTGAGTGTGTGATGGATAAAATGCAGAGAACAAATTTCTAGTAGGAATCTCCTACAGTCTAACTTAATTTAACCATGTTGGTCCAGTTTAGATGGCAGTCCTACACCAACACATACTAACACCTCTGTTAATCCAATTTAGATGGCAGTCCAACACAAACGCATGCCAACACAATGCTATAAACCATGTTGGCCTAGTTTAGATGGCACTCCTATACAAACATAACAACACAATAACATCCTACAATGAAAACAAGAATAAAGAGACACTGACACAAGTGTTAGGTTTACAAAAGGACTTTATTTGTATTTTCTATTTAGAACTGTCTTATATATATATATATATATATATATATATATATATATATTTTTTTTTTTAGTTAATTGGTATTGAGGTTGTTCCATATGGACTTCACCAAATGTGGTACATCAAATATAAGGGGGATGGGTTTGTTGATGTTAATGCAATGACCTCCATCTCCATCGTCATTGGTGTTCAGGGAGGCTCCCAAGATCCTCATGGCTTTGGCATTGGTGGACCCCTGGTCGAGGACGACACATCGGACCTGAAAGTAAGACAAAGGTGCATTTTTGGATAGTGAGTGAATGTACAGCGTAGAATAATACTCAAATTGTGCACAGTTGTATGTGTAACATACATTCAGTCCAGATTGTTCCAGGTAAACAACAGCCTCTCTCAATTTGGCTGCGATGTCATCGCCGGCCATCGCGGATTTGGAAAAAAAGTATGCTA
This sequence comes from Alosa alosa, assembly GCF_017589495.1. Classification (NCBI taxonomy): domain Eukaryota; kingdom Metazoa; phylum Chordata; class Actinopteri; order Clupeiformes; family Clupeidae; genus Alosa; species Alosa alosa. The sequence continues at coordinate 35,194,202 of NC_063195.1, read as the reverse complement.
TTGCCTGAAAAGACATGTGAGGACAGTTTCATTCAATATACAGTTCAGCTGCAGTATTTCTGAATTTTGAAATGTGACATTTTTAGAACTACTACCTGCTTCCACTTGCTAGTTATGGCTCGAGCCATGAAAACCATGGCTTGTGTTGCCATTCCACCATTCGCCAGCCCATCTACACAGTTCACCCTGCGATTTCTATTCTAACTGGCGCTTAATGCACATCTCATCAATTACAAGTGAGCAGTTCTTTTCCTCACTTGTCATGGTTTTGCTTTTCGCACTTATTCTTGCCAAAACACCATGAAGAAATCCAGGCTGCAGAAGGAAGGGTTGGATTGTAAAACATTACATGCCAGTGCACTACATTGGTTTGACCTGGGATTCAGACCACATGTTTAATTTTATGTAAATATGCAACATGTAGGGTACGGTCCTGGTAGTTTCATTCCTAATCATTCATATTATGAGTGGGGCATTCTGCTTACCTCAAAACTTCCCAGAGTGTCCATCAAATGCCTCGACAGGGTGGTTGCAGGCAACTGGAATGTTTTTTTAAGCTCAAAGTAGCACCTTGGGCTCTGGTGGAAGAGGCGGATTGCCAGGTCTTTATCACACTTACTATATCGCTGGCCATGCTTCCTGACCTTGGCCATGACAATCTGGCCATCTACAAAATCTTTGGTCTGCTTTGGTAAACAGTCTGTGGCCAAGGCATATGTCCAGGTGTTTGTAAGTCTGCAGACCAAATGGATACAGTTTTTTAACTTCTTGTGTATTATCAATATTACCATTGCAATAACTGTGGCCATTGCACATACTTTCCCTGGAGATTTGTGATTTGCCTGTACAGTCTGAAGCGGCACTGCCGCAATTTGTACTTCTCCCGCTGCAAGAGCCTTTGTAAATCTTTGATTTTCTGTGAAGATGTCATATTTGTATGAACGTGATATAGACATCAATGGCATGTACACATATCGTACATACTTTCTGAGAAATGCAGAAATCACTAATGCCTTTACCTGCTCTTTCTGTGCCAGCAGTTTGTGGAAGTACACGGCCACATCACTCTCTTTCACAGGAGTGCACCGCTTGTGAAGGACCGGGACAGCATTTGGAGCCAGCTGTTTTATTTTACCCTTACAACAGTAAGATTTGACTTTTAAGTGATGACGTATACTGTTGAACTTATGATCTGCACCACACAGCACTGGACAAACATCCAATATCTCCACTGAGGCAAAACTTCCAATATAGGAAGCTTGTGGTGTAGTGTGCATGGTAAACTGATCTTTTGTGTTTATATTCAAACTTTGCATACATCCGTGTATGTAGTGAAAAATTGGCAGTTTGAAAACATGACATTGAAGTTGTTGTTCTGTTGTTATAAAGTTTTAATGTGTTCAGTGTAAGGTATACAGACTTCTCACTGCCTCATATCAATATCTAAAAACACATGCTTCAGCCATGCTTTCCTTGACATGTTGAAGGGTAAACAACTATATATTAACTAAACTATGTATTAAAGTTGTAAAACAATATTGACCATACTTTACAGATTACATCATTTGGCCTGAAATGATCTTCTAATTGCTAATTGTTTGCAGTCCATTTGTAGTCCAGTTGTTTGTGCCAATTTCGCCTGGTTTGCATTAGCATGAAACAACTGTATCATTATTTTTATTAGGAATATATTTTGGTACAACAACATACAAATTAGGCTACAAATTAAGTACTACAATAGTACCATGAAAAGATTCAACATACAAATAGCATGAAACAATTAGGCTACCTCAATTACAATCCTGGGTATCCCAATAGGTTACCATTTGACATGGAGTTCATATGACATTATGGCATTTGCAAATGTGTGACGAACATGTATGGTCTATTTTATGGAAAAGCTTTCAAAAAAGATTCTTAATACATTGTAGCCTGACGAGCCAGACTTGCATTAAAATGTAGGGTCTGGGCACTCACCGTTCGCAGTGCTCAGTCCGAGGGGCGGGATAATCGGTTGTCTTTCAAATTCCCTCTGCACGCAATAGGACAGCTATGAGTCCCATGCGTTTCCCACCAGTGGAGCTAGTTGGCTAGTTCAAACTTTTGCCAACTTAATAAAAGTTTAACTCATGTCACACTCTTCGCCAACAGCAACAGCATCCATCTTATTTGTTTTCAAGTAGCAGGGAATTCAAGCCAAACCGTTGCAACTCTGCCATCAATCATTATGTTAAGCCCTCCTAACGACTCTACACACGATTTGATTGGCCTGATAGAAGTTTAATTTTTCGCGCTCACAAGCCAACGGAGAGTTGCTAGACTAGCCCTGGCAGCAAATGTAATTTGCTAGGGTGTGTCTAAATTTCTAGGCTAAATACATTGACCTGTGTGATAAAATTACACTTTATTCCTACCTACATCATATTTCCTTGGCTAACTGTATCCAAAACTTGCGCATGGTATTTGCCTTCACTTTCTACTAATGATCAATGACGTCTTGAGCCGTGAATGAATAAGGCGTGAACGCATACATAAATATTCATATATGCGTTAACGGCCTCTCCCACGTCTTGAGCCGTAAATGTTCGTTGGTGTCGTACAGCCTTGCGCACGCGCAGTTCGACCCAAAGACTGTGCCCGATGAGTGCCCATAAAACGTTGGTATATGGCCGCCGAGTGGAGGGACTTGCCCAAAAGGACTTTCACACACACGTGGTTAAAACAGCATGCCTGCATAACGATGTAGCCTTTGGGTGCGGGACGTGTTTTCAAAAGCATTAGACAATTAACATACCTGCCAATCTCTCGTCCAGTAATCCAGTATGCTTTTTGATCCAAGGAAAACAGGTAGGCCTAACCCAAAGATGTACATTTGAAAAGAACACGTAGATTTAGTGTCATGTCTTCTCTCGTTCGCAGGAGCTGCATTGAAAGACTCATCATCCAAAGGCAGAAGGACTCCCGGATTCTCTCGGATTGAAACCAAGTGTCGCCTGAATAAATTGTGCGTCATTCTCGTCTGCAATTCCAGCGAATACTTAATAAAACATTTCATGTTTTACATGCCGTCTGTTCATTGACCATAATAAATCTAGTGTTGTGAACATATAGCCTATCATAAGGTGGCTAGAATAAGTCGCCAATATTACATCTGGATGTTAAGTATTATTGCATTGCATGTAAATGCAATGGACTATTATCGCTGTTCTTTTTAATATTATTATTCTTCCGACCAACTTTGATGTTCAAAGGCTCTAAAACCACTGAACCGTTTGACGTCATTCAAACACTCATACAAAGGTCTTGTAACGGAGATTTGGCCAATGTATTTTTCACATTTGTAAACTTTATACTTTTTGAGATATGTACGATAAAAGAGCAATAAATTCTCATAGAGTTAACACTGACCGCTGTGGCGGCAACTTTTAGCATTATGACGTGACCTGCAGCTGAAAGCAATTAACCGCTGAACGCGACATAGTACCACTGGAGCTGTGAATTTTCTGAACGTCTTCGCCTGATGTGCTGTGGTGACTTTATTTGCTCGTAAAACTCTCCTTCTGAGGCACATTTCTCTAATTACAGACAAGGTAAGTGTTCCGGTTTTTGGTATTTGAGTCATTTATGTCGTCAAACATTATGTTATGTTACGTTAGCGTTAAATATGTAGTATGAAATGATGGGTCACAAATAGCTAAACTAATGTTATAACGTTAGGTAACGTTAACGTTAGTGAAATAGTTAACGTTAGCACCTTGCTACGTTGATATTTATTATGTAAGGAAACCCACTGTTGATCAACATTAATGTCGTCAACTTTAGGGCTCAGTCAGTTAGCTGTAGGTTTGATAGCTAACGTTAACGACAATCAAACGTAACCTAACGTTGGCTCCCAGCTAAGCTAACGTTACAATTGCTCATTAAACAAGCAGCGTTTTAACTAGAATGTTAACGTAAACCAGAGAATTACAGACGGCTCTGGTTTGGCCTAGCCTACATGGTTTCTATTCAACATCAGCTAACTTTCCACAGGTGTATTATCAAGCACCTAGAATAGATTATGAATGCAGACTGCATGGTGCTTGATTATACAGTGAAGGGACCTCATGAAACCCATGATTCATGTTGGTAGTTGGTTATCAAGATACTTACTGTAGTATCAGAATGATCCTTCCTTAAGACTCATATGCTTATCAACAGCAACAACAAACCCTTTGCCTACAAAGTTGTCTAACTGTTTACGTTTTATATTTAAAAAAATATGATTAGCTATCAACTATCCTTAAACTGAAAACAATAAAACAGAATTCTGCTTTGTTTGCAATTTAATATTATAGGCTAGTATTTAACTACCAGCAGCTTGATGGTGCAACAATTGTATTGTACTCTACCTTTTTTTTAATTGTCCTAGAATTGTTGAGAGAATTGTTTAAAAAGCTTAAACTGTTTAGCCTACCATGTTAGTCGTTAGGTTAGAAATGTGCCAGCCTAATGCTTCTCTTAAATACCTTAGTTGTATTGAATAATTGTACAATTGCTTACATTCCTTGTTTTGGTATAACTGTTAAACTTGTTTGCTTTTGCCTTATAGGTTCCAGACCAGACCAGACCAAACCAGTGGTGATGACCGTGTATTACATTATGTGTGTGTCTGTCTGTGTGCACACCTGTCAACCATACATCTCTGACAATGTTGCTTGCAACATACCTACTAACATACATTCTTACAAACATGTGACCATATCTCAACATATCTGTGCACATACCATTTAACCATACTGAGACTTATCCGAGATCTACACTGAGACATTCTGAGAACTATATTGATGTGTGAGGACTATACTCACTAACTATATGGAACATGTATACCTGTGAATCATATTTGTCAACCATTCATGCCTTTGAATCATACCTGTGGCATCTGTGAAACTTAGCTGTGCTTTTAGACCTCTGTTTTTAGACCTGGTAAACTTTTACCAGTTCGTTGACTGCCCAACTAGGAAAAACAGGACAATAGATCTCATGTATGCAAACGTGAGGGATGCTTACAGTGCCACCCCCCTTCCCCCACTGGGGAAGTCGGACCATAACCTCATTCATCTTCAGCCAATGTACAAGCCAAAAGTTCAGAGGCTACCAGTTGCCACGCGCACCTTCAGGAAGTGGACACCGGAAGCGGATGAGGCTTTGAGAGACTGCTTTGAGTCCACTGACTGGAGTGTGCTACTGAATGGATAGGACTTAGAGGAGGTCACACATTGCACTACTGACTATCTGAACTTCTGTATGGACATTGTTGTTCCCACAAGGACTGTACGCTGCTATCCAAATAACAAGCCTTGGATAACCAGTAATGTCAAGACCCTTCTCAATAGAAAAAAGATGGCGTTTAAGGAGGGGGACATGGCAGAGCTGAGGCGAGTACAGGGGGAACTCAAGAATAAGCTGAAAGAGGCTAAGGAGGACTACAGAAGGAAGATGGAACAGAAGCTGCAAGATAACAACATGAAGGAGGTGTGGGACTGAATGAAATCTATCACTGGCCTTAAGAAGAGCAGCAGCTCTGTGGAGGGAGACCTGGACAGGGCGAACCAGCTGAACCACTTTTACAACAGGTTTGATTGCCCATCCCCCAGCCCCCACCCCACCTCATTACCAGTACAACACACCCCCACCATCACTGAATATTGCACCCCTCCCCCACATGGCTACCACGAACAACAAGGTGACAACGACCTCAGTCAACAGCCATCAGACACACAGACCCCAGATGCTGCCCCCCTCCCCTGCCCCCCTCCATCATCACTGCTGATCAGGCTATCACACCTCTCCCCCACATGGTGACCATGAGTAGTGCGGCAACAATGGCTTCAGCCAACGGCCATCAGTCTCTAGCCACACGACAACCCATACAGAAGCACCCCTCCTCCTCCTCACCCTCCACTCCCCTCATCCCCCCCATCATTACAGCGGATCAAGTAAGTTATCTTTTAAAAAAACTCCATCCTCATAAGGCAGCCGGGCCTGACAGACTGTGTCCAAGGCTGCTCAAGGCCTGTGCTGCTGAACTGGGGGAGCCACTGAAGCACATCTTCAACTGGAGTCTACGTCTCGGACAAGTTCCAACACTGTGGAAGACATCATGTCTCACCCCCGTCCCCAAGAAACCACACCCCAGCGAGCTTAATGACTTCAGGCCTGTCGCTCTAACATCACATGTGATGAAAACAATGGAATTGCATACCAGGAGAAAGTGGGCGTGGACGATGCCATCACTTATCTTTTACACAGGACACATTCTCACCTAGACAAGGGGAAAAGTGCTGTGAGAATCATGTTCTTTGATTTTTCAAGTGCTTTTAACACCATCCAACCCCTCAGACTGGGAGACAAGCTCTTGCAGATGGGTGTGGTAACCTGGTAACCTGGATTACAGATTACCTGACCGAGCGGCCACAGTTCATCAGACTGAAGAACTGCCTCTCTGACACTGTGATCAGCAGCACCGGAGCGCCACAGGGAACTGTGCTCTCTCCAGTCCTGTTCACCCTGTACACATCTGACTTCTGCTACAACACTGAGTCATGTCACATGCAGAAGTTTTCTGATGATACTGCAATTGTGGGGTGTATCAGGGACGAGCAAGAGGAGGAGTACAGGAGCCTGGTGGAGGACTTTATGCAGTGGTGCAAACTCAATCACCTTCAACTAAACACTTCAAAGACCAAGGAGATGGTGGTGGATTTCCGAAGGTCTAAGCCCGCTCTGCTACCAGTCTCCATTGATGGGGTCAATGTGGAGGTGGTAAGCACCTACAAGTATTTGGGTCTCCACCTGGACAATAAACTGGACTGGTCAGCCAACACTGATGCACTCTACAAGAAAGGACAGAGCAGGCTGTACTTCCTGAGGAGGCTGCGGTCCTTCAATGTGTGCAGCAAGCTCCTCAGGATGTTCTATCAGTCTGTTGTGGCCAGCGCCCTCTTCTATGCAGTGGTATGCTGGGGAGGAAGCACAAAGAAGAAGGATGCTGGGCGACTCGACAGGCTGGTAAGGAAAGCTGGCTCTGTAGTGGGAGCTGAACTGGAGTGCATCACTTCAATATCTGACAAAAGGACCCTAAACAAACTGATCAACATCTTGGACAATGAATGTCATCCGCTCTACAGCACTATCAAAAACCAAAAGAACTTGTTCAGCTGGAGACTTCGCTCACTGCCATGCACAACTGAAAGGCTGAGGAAGTCATTTGTTCCTAGGGCCATAGAACTGTTCAATGCCTCACTAAAGGGAAGAGGAGAGATAGACTTCTCTGCTTAGTCTGTCTGCCTCTCCACCCTCTCCATGTCCATGTTTGAGTACTGACTGCCCACTACTGCTTACTACTGTTTTACTAATGCACACCTAATGTTTTCATTACTGTTTTACTGCTACACTGTTTTTCATGCTATATTAGCACACATGATCAATGGCTGCGGTCAGGCTTCTGCTACAATACTGAATGAATGAATGGCTATAACCCTATTACCTCAACCTGTTATTGCACCCGCAATAGTTTTTTTATTTTACCTTGTCTACATTATACTTTACTCTCCTATTTGTCCATATTATTTATGCTGGTCTCTAGACCTTACTCTTGCACTGTTGGACTAATGTTGGACTACTTTTTGCACCTTCACCATGACACACACTCTCTTGAGCACCTTGCCATGCACACATAACTAAGGACTATGGTTGGACTACTGTTTGCACCTTCACCATGACACTCACTCCCTTTAGCACCTTACCAGTCCCGGCCCTGTCACTACAAGTGTCTTATGCTTGATCACCCCCAAGCACATTGGACTTTCTTAATTTCATTTATATATTGTATTTAGTATTTAGTTTTGTTAGTTTTCTTATCTTTCTTATCTTCTACTGTCTTTATTGTACAGTGGAGTTTAGTTATATGTTTATACTTATACTTATGTTTACCATTTCTGCTGTAAGTGCATGTTGTGTGTGATGTCTGTATGCTACTGAGATCCTTGAATTTCCCCTTGGGGATCAATAAAGTATCTATCTATCTATCTATCTATCATCTATCTGTGCTGTGTGAAAAATAAGATTCTAACCTAAGTGCTGTCTAAAACTGATCATCTGAAGGGCTGACTCTTTTATTCTTCAGTGTATATCACCATCAAATTTGACCTATTATTAACTGAGGCCTCTAGCTGTTGCTGCCAGTTCAGAATTAAAACTGATAAATAGATAGATAAGAGAAGTTCTGTAAGAATGCAAATTAAGAAGACATCTGGTTTCTCCCTGATCATTATTGGTTAAAATTAGTTTCAACAACTTAGATTTTTTGACTTCAAGCTTGCATTGGTTGTTAAGTGTTCTTTAGTGTGTTCCACTAGTGTGTGACAGCAGTTCCAACTGCTGTTGTTTCTGCAGTACTGTATTAAAACAAAGAATGTTGATCAATGTTGAATTAACAATTTTATTTGTACTGACTATCATATACTCTTAAGCTAACATCTAACCAAGTAAGTGGTTTTCAAGAATACTGTAAGTCTATGTAATCTGAATAACCATACTGCAAGTAATGTTACAGTATACACAGCAGTTTTTTTTTTTGCATTTACATGCAATGGTAATTCCCTGGAATTACATTTTTCTAGTTATTATTATTATTATCGCCTATTATTATTACTAGTAGTAGTAGCCTAGTAGTGCCCAATATTTGGTTCGCTAAAGGTTCCGGGAAGGTTCGCTGAAGGAACTGCAAACCTGCACTGACGGTTCGCTGAACGTTCAGAAAACTTCGGAAAGAACCTTCTGCGAACCTGCAGTGAACCTTCCCGGAACCTTTAGTGAACCAAAAACTTTGGGCAGATTACATAGAAATTTTGATTTCTGAAGATGTGCTAGGCTACTAAATAAAAATAAAACTAAATGTTCAAAAATAAGGCTAAAAATGAAGAATTTATCAAATGTTATGTATTAAAAACATCTTTATTTTTTTAGAATTTCTGAGAGGGGGCTGGGGGTCTCATATTTATTTATGTAAGTTTTAGCATCTTTTTTTCCAATACAAGTCCCCATTCCACAATCAGGTGAGTGCAAATGTCAGGGATACCCACCCCACCCAACCCCCCTCCCTCAATCCCCCTCCAGCATCCTTGTTCTACAAACACAGAAAAAACTAAATAAGGTATAGCTCATGAAATAAATAAATCTAAGAAGGAGTTGGAGGGGGTGGGGTCTCATAGTTCAGTGTTTCAACATGCAGAAGGAAGGGCTGCCATATCTTAGGGATCTGGGAGTGCATTTGGATATAGAAGCCTGCCATATCTTATTGCATTTGGATCCTCTCCAGCTTTGAGAACATTAGCACATCCCTTATCCAAAGTGTATGTGAGGGTGGGTGGGAGTCTTTCCAGTGTATCAAAATTAAACGCCTAGCAATTAAAAAAACAAATGCAACAAAGTCTGATTTGGAGCTGGATAGCTTGATGGTATCCGGTAAGACTCCAAATAGAGCGGTGAGTGGGCTTGGGTCCAGGGGTGTCTGCAAAACATCCGAGACAGAAGAGAATATAGACATCCAGTAAGTATGTAGGGAGGGGCAAGTCCAGAACATATGCAAAAGTGTACCATGGTGCTGCCGACATCTGTCACAGAGTGGGTCAGTATTTGGATAGACACGGGACAGTCGGACCTTCGTCCAATACACGCGATGTAGAAGCTTACATTGAATAACTCCATGTCTCGCACATATTGAGGAGCCATGCACACGTCCAAGAATTGATCCCCAAGCCAGTGTCAAATCTATGCCCAGGTCTTGTGACCAGAGAGCTAGAAGTGTGTCATTTGAAGGAGAATAGAAAGAGAGTATAACACCATACAGTGTGGACACCATGCCCTTCATTGTCAGGGGGACGTTCAAGATTCTATCAATAGGAGTGGTGGCTGGGATTCGTGGAAAATCTTTATACGTCTTTCTATAAAAATCTCTTACTTGTAAGTATCTGAAGAAGTGACTGTGGGGAAGATGGAATTTCTCTACTAACTGCTGAAAGGATGCAAAGACACCCTCTATAAACAGGTCTTTTACTGAGCACAAACCACTCTGCAGCCACGGTCTAAAAGCACCGTCCTGCATTGAGGGGGGGAATAGGGGGTTATTACTGAGTGGCATACACAGTGGTGGTGTATTCATTTTCAGATGTTTACAGAGTTGGTTCCAAATACGCAGGGTAGATGAGACAATTCTGTTTTATACAGGCTTAAATCTAGTTGAAACAAGGGAGGATGCAACTAAGCGCAGACAGAGAGGCAGGTGTGCATGACAGGGACTCCATTAGACACCAAGCAGGGGAGTCATCAGAGCTTCTGGCGCATCCAGTACATAACTGCCTGCAGGTTAGCTGCCCAATAATAGGATAAAAAAATTAGGTAGTGCCATCCCCCATCTTTTTGTGTTTTTGCAACACTGTCTTGCGTGATCGTGGCACCTTTTTGTTCCAGATGAACTGTAATATTGCCGTATCCAAGTTGTGGAAAAATGACTTTGGAATAAAAACCGGGATGCACTGGAAAAGATAAAGAAACTTAGGGAGAACATTCACTTTTACTGAATTTATTCTGCCTGCAAGTGACAGAGGCAGGACTGACCAGCGACGAAGATCATCCTTAGAACGTGAGAGTAAAGTATCGAAGTTTAGCTTCAAAAGGTTATTGAAGTTGTTAGAAACTGATACCCCTAAGTATTGGAAGCCATTTTTTGCCACTCTAAAGGGGAGCCTTGATAGTGAACTCAAAGAGGCGAAATTGGAGCTTTTACGATAGTTCTTTAAGTAGCCTATAGGCTATTCCACACTATGGATAGCATAAAACACACTGGCAGGAATAATTTAGTGGGACGTTTGTCTATGTTAATTAACTCATAAGTTCACTTAATTTTAGCCTACTGTGCTACATGGCGACCTCTGGACAGAGTTAGCCTACTGACAGGCAAACATCTTTAATACGGACGTAACCGCTATCTCTTAACTCGTTGTACTAGCAATGCTGTGCTTTCATAGCCATTCCATTCTTTCATGTTTCTCGACTTCACACACAACAACGGGTTGCCCCGCCTTCACCTTGACCCCACCCCTAGCCCCGCTCTAGCACCAAGTGGCCCAACGTTTAGGGTGGGCCAGAAATCAGGGGCCAGTAGCACCAATATAGCCCCCAAGTGCCACCAGTTACACTAGCACCAGCACCTGAAGGTGTGAAAGCAATTAGCCCCGGCACGGCCTGGCCTAGCTCGCTTTGGCTCGACGGTCTAAAGCCGGCTAATGTGATGCTGTGGAGAGTCACATGAAGGACTGCCAAACATTTGTAAGGATCCTAATTACCAGGCTGATGATAATCTTTTCAGTCATATATTGACTCTTGATCAACTACTAAGTGTGGGCCTATTGTGGGCCTACTGTCACATGTCCACAGGAGCAGTTAACTATAGGGACAGGAAATGTAATCAAATGTATACCTTGTCATGTCTTGATTGATTCACTCTCACTACAACAATGGTCTCAAGTCTCATCAAAGTACTCTCAAATCAGATGACCTCCAACCATGTGATCCATATCAATGTAACCAACCACAAACTAGGTAGCCTACCGTATTTAAGTGAGGTTCATAGAGCATTCTAGGAGCCATTCTATAGTCAGAATCTCCCGCACCACTAAGGTGTGTAGTCATCATCCTCTGAGCTGGTATGTTCATTCTCTGATTGCTTCATATGGTTTCCTAAATGTTCCTTTAACCTGTTTTAAATGACTTTCACATTATTCATTTAGATGTACCTTCTATAATGTATTGGATGAATAGCTTGTGTCTGACAAATAAATTGTTATGCTTTGACCCATAGTTTTCTAGAGTTTCTTTAGATATCCCTCAAGTTGAAGATGGGCCAGGAGGAACGGCTAGGATTAGTCTCCAGGGCCGTGGGGGCTAAATCAGTGAAAGTGTAGGCATGCTACCAGGAGAACTGGCCATCGTATTGTACTGTGGTGGGTCACTGATTTTTTATTAGTAGTCTGGAATTAGACAGCTAACCTTAGCACACCCTGAACCCTCTGTAGCCCCGGTAAGGTGTTCTGTCCAGATGAGCATAGTGGTCCAGGCCAGCACTATAGCCTCTGACCGACTTTCACACTAGGATCATTACTCAAGTGAAGGCGCCTCCCGAATTAATCGGCCGAGGAGGGCCTCGCACACTATTCTTGGGGAAGATGCGTCTAATTAAATAGCTAGAAGGCATTCTTGTAACAGCATTGTGGGTAGGCCCACATCGGCCTACTATGGATAGTAATATTATTACGTTGACCGAAACTTCTCCATATCTAGCGGGGTCAGAATCATTAGGTTAACAGGGGTTCTAGAATCAGTTGTTATTTCCAACAGCGCGCGGACAGCTTCACGATTTCCTTCGACCACTCCCAGTTCCCTCATTGGTCCTGACGAGTGACGTCTTACAGGTGGTGCCCCGTGTGAGGATGCGTGACCTCTATCAACAAATCACGTACAAGTAACGCAAGTGCCGCGCGTCTTTTAACTCTCCCACAGAATAGCGGTGTGAGGTTTGATCTTCTTCCCTGTCTACAGACACTGTGGTGAGTCTTGTTTTATTTTTAATACCAGTTTTGAGGTTAAGCTATGATAGGACAATATAATTTATAGTTGTACAAATTAGTATGGGTCGACATACCCTCTGTTATCCCGGAGACGAAATCCGGTGGGGAACCTTAGTGGAACTCATGGAAGACAGTCAGAGATATGATCATATAGATGTTCGGAAACATCTTGCGTTGTCTCAGCTCAGAGGTAACCACCCTAATATTCAATAACTTTTGTAATTCGTACCAGGTAGCTTTATAGTATGGCATAGTGTTTTGTTTGTTTACCTTATGAATTCCGATCTATACAAATCCTACTCAAACCAGTTTGATTCACTGACGGACAATGAATCTCTCACCTGAAAATGAAATTGCATAAGAGTGTCGCTGGTCATAACAGATGTACGAAACCATCTTTAGATTGCGTAACTAAGATCACAGTTTGAAGTAGCCTATAAAGATGTTGAACTGAAAGCGTAATTTAATAGTTGGGCGTCGAATGACGTTTTCCACCATTTAAAGTAAAGACATTGGAGTGGATATGATACTGTGTTCTTCAAATGTATGTAAGATGGATATTTTATTTACTTCTAAATTTGATAAAACGTAATGTGGAGTAACATTCGGAAGCACCAAGATTTCCCTATGATTTTAACCTACTTAGGCCTATATTTACAAATCGTGCACATGCAGTCTGCCAAGGGGCCGCGTCCACACATGACGTGCCTCAGTGGCAGACACATAGTGCGAACATTTAAATGCTAAGTCCGTTCTGTGCCTATTAGTGATCAAGCCGTCATTGTAAAATTAATTCCAAACACATTGACAAATATACTTTTGTGCTAAAGACACTGTTATGTACTGGTTTGGTTGTATGCTGCTGTCTGCTGTGCAGTGGCTAGTTGTAAAATTGCTCTTAAGTTAAATTGTAATCTTTGTAGCCTGTACTTTTCTGGGTAGCAGAGACATGCAGAGACTGCTATGTTTCTTTAAACCACTGGGCTACTGTTTTCTACATTCCCTCATGCACATAGATAAATCTGAACCGATGTCAAATGTAATGTCCAGAAGTTAGAATGCATTGCCTTAAAACAACTGAGTTTTGCCTTAAAAACAACAGGTCAAATAGACTTTTCTTTTAACCAGTTTTATTTTCCACATGTAGACTAAGCTATCCTGGGTTTTATGTTTAAATTGTCTTACATATCTCCAATGTATTGTCATTATATGTATAGCACTGTAACAATGATGAAACCTATGTGTGACTACAGGCACGTATTGATGATTTAGTCTTTGTCTAAGAGAAGTTAACTCCAATATTCAGTATGGTTGGTAAACCAGATCGCGACTGGTTTTTCAGCACTTCACTAATAGTAATAAGAATATTTTCAAAGTAGTAAAATGTGTGTAAACAGGCGCTTCCAACTACTAATCACACAATGTCCCATGATACCTCAAACATGCCTTTGTAGAACTGCATAAGATTTATTCGCTGTCACCAGACAAGAGATACTAGATTTGTGCCTGCGTAAGTCACCTAGAAATGCTTTAAGTTATCTAATGGAAATGCTTTAACACAATAGATGGCTGACGTTAGAAAAAATATTCAGAGCTAACAGCATTCATGATGTTCACAGAAAATGTATATACCAGCTTTAATAACTTACTTGCTATGTTCCCTTAGGCTACTTTACCCTTAACAGAATCTTCTCAATTCTACCACCATGCTCTTTCTGAACGTAGTGGTAAAGAATCAGGCTCACAAATGGGATCACATTGAATATTCTGTAAAAGAGACTGAGACCTTGTTTTCTACTTTAACTTGTTGTCATGAAATATCTGAATACACTATATCTATAACATGTTGTAACCTTTCTCCCATAATGACACAAAGCTCATCAATGTTCAATCACTGCATGGATATGCTAATGGTCTAACCTGAGGCCTAACCTATCCTGAGGAAGATAAACACCCATCCACTAACTGCATGGGGGAACTTAACCTGCACCCAGATAATGATTGGCTGGGGAATCTGTATCAATTACCAGGCTTTCTTTTCCATATGGTGCTAGGAAGGCACAGAGAACTTAGGGACAGGAAATCGGATGAACTCTCACTACAACAATGGTCTCACTCAACAAATGGATCCCAAATACCTCCAATCCCCTGAACCTGGCACAGTGCTGCATTCTGACCATTCTAAGCATCCCATCCATCCTAACTCTGATTGCTTCATATGGTTTCCTAAATGTTCCTTTAACCTGTTTTTGTGACTTTTCACATTATTCATTTAGATGTACCTTCTATAATATTGGATGAATAGCTTGGCTTTTGACCGCATAGTTTTTCTAGAGTTTCTTTAGAGGAGGGGCCAGGAGGAGCACACTATTCTTGGGGGTCAAGATCTGGAATTAGACGTCCTAATTAAATAGCTAGAAGGCATTCTTGTAACAGCATTGTGGGTTCTTGTAGGCCCATATCGGCCTACTATGGATAGTAATATTACGTTGACCCGAAACTTCTCCATATCTAGCGGGGTCAGAATCATTAGGTTAACAGGGGTTCTATAATCAATTGTTATTTCCAACAGCGTGCGGACAGCTTCACGATTTCCTTCGACCACTCCCAGTTCCCTCATTGGTCCTGACGAGTGACGTCTTACACATTCCTGCTGTTCAGACACACTGAAGAAAGTTCCTCAACAAATATAAGAATAGCCTTTTACAACATTATAGGGTAGCATGTTATGATCAAGCATCACTTATGCTGTATTGTAGCCAGAGCCGGACAGTAACGGAGTAGGCCTACATTTACTTGAGTACAGTACTTGAGTACAATTTTGAGGGATCTGTACTTTACTCGAGTATCATTTTTGGGGAGCACTCATGACTTTACTTACTAAGTACATTTGAGAGGCAAATATTGTACTCTTTACTCGACTACATTTCTATCCATAACCGTGAGTACCCGTTACTACTTCTAAAAAAAAGGAAAAAAGAAAAATCTCGGAAACCCTCAATTTGTTGTTTCCCTCTCAAACGTGATTGGATTGTGCAAGCGCCACTGATTGGGACAGCCTATCAGCACTCACCTTCAGCTTTCCGCCCAAGTCAACTCCATGGTCAGATTTAGATAAGAGACGAAACCATGGATGAAACAATGGATGAAGACGCAGCAGGTCCATCCCGGGAATGTGCCAACCTGTGGCCCCACCTCGTCAGACTATTTCAATTTTCTGAACAAGTTAAAGATAGTTTTCGCTTCAATTGATTTTACTTCCAATTAATTTTACATTCTCCAAGGTATTAACATTAACATTTTTCATAACTCCATGTAGGACGTTTCTGTACATAAATGTAAGCACTGTGGCAGTCAGACCTAACCTGACCCTAGCCAGAATGTCGTTCCGCTTAGCTCCGCCTAGCTTCACTCACATCCATCTGGGACCTCTTCCATTGAGAGTGATTTCTCCAACCAACTTTATGGTTTAGCCAATCAGGGCCTTAGGGCGGGAGTTTCATAGATGTGACATAGCGTAAAGCGACTGTGAGTCTGTTATTAGCGTCCACGGGTTGGCTTCGATGTGAGTGGTTGAAGTAGCACGTCAATAGATGGCGGACAAGTGGCTTATTCAATCATATGCAAGCATTTTTTGATTAGGCCCAGCCTTCTGAAGCAACACTTCAATGGATCGGTTCCAGATGGATGAGTGGAGCTAGGCGGAGCGAAATTCATCTGGCTATTGCCAAAAAACTGTAAAGGTTAACGCTATCAAACAAACCCAGAAACTACTAGGCATACTTCTACTAACTACGATACGAGATATAGCCTACCTGCGAGCCGATAAACTATATTTGTCATAGGATGACAGGGGTTAGTGCAGAAGTGAAGTCAGGGACGGATTAAACAAATATGGGCCCCTGTGCACAATATCAAAAAAGGCCCCCCCTCCCCCTGACCGCGACGTTTATTTTTCACTAAACGGACCGGACAACAGTTGTCATATTTCTGACGGACCGGTAGCAGGGACGTTGATAGTATTTTGTGAGAGGTAGTGCTGATCGTATTACGGGGGATTCGGGGGTGTCTTCCCGGGAAAATTTCGAAATTCTGGCTGTTAAATATACCCTTTTAACGCAGTTTGGAAGGGGCAAACAAACAGAGCAAGCAGGGCCCGTTTTCTGTCTGACTCAGGTGACGTGAACATTGGCTACCTGCATGATAAGGTTTTCACTTCACTGCTGCTTGACACTACATGGAGAGTGTCAAGCAGCAGTGAAGAGACAGCATGGAGACATATTTCACGTTAACAGTGGAGATGTTAGCAAAACTATAGCGTTTGGCAAATGGAGATGCAGATCATCTCCCTAATTATGCGCTCACTCCAGCACAGCGAGACGAGTGAAATACAGTAAGTGTAGGCCTATCTGTCATCGGCATTGCCATAGGCTATTTGCTACCTACTACCTGCAGGCCTACAACCAGCCAGCAATGAACATTGCAGGACTCCACTTCATTCACCTACCCACGAGTGGTTCAGTGTCAGTTTCACTTTCGCAAACACGCATACACATTGTATGAGCACTCATAGCCTACCACTTCCACCTAATGTTATACCTCTATATTTTATGAATTAAGAAGTATTTATTGATCAGGAAAACATTTAATTTATTTTTCTTTCGGTCCGCGGTTCCATAATACCATAATACAATTCAGTTGTGCCGCAAATTAACAGACAGAAGCACCGGGCATAATCTAGCCGAAATTCATGGCAATTTTTTTTGGGCCCCCCATTGGCTGAGGGCCCCTGTGCACGTGCACACTTGGCACAAGCCATGATCCGTCCCTGAGTGAAGTAGACTGCGCCACGTAACCTCCTCTCCATTTAGGTGATGGGCTTATCTAATGTTCCTGATTGATTAGCTACGGAATAATACCGATTTTACAAGTTTTATTTGCTACTTGCTAGATTGACAAACGTATAATATAGGCCTACATTTAATAAGTGTTCAAAATCAATCTAGGGGATTGGGGTTGGTTGGAGCAGCCAAGCTCGTCCAGGGTGGGCACAGATGACTTCCAGGACGGGCCTGGCCCCCCAAAGCCCCCCCATGCCGCCGGGACTGGTGGCAGTAGCAATGCAATATTTAGAAAATGTAGGCTACTCTTGATACTCAAGTACTTTTAAAAACAAGTACTTAAGTACTTTTACTTAAGTAGACATCTGACTGCTTGTACTTGAGTAAAATTTAGCAAAGCGTATCTGTACTTTTACTCAAGTAATGAAGCTGTGTACTCTGACCGCCTCTGATTGTAGCCTAATGTCAGACACTACTCCCCTGCCACATCCCATTGCATCAGTTGGGCCAGTGCAGCTGTGGCACCAGCAGACCCTTCCTCGTCCCCTCATAGTCTGGCATTTAGTCCTCAAATAGAACTACTCACCTGCTGGCTAGACCATTGCTGGCTAGATCTCAATGATAAGCATTTCAGAGCCCTGATATTTGCAGTATCTGCCCCCCAATAATGAAGACACAGTAACGCTGTCTGGACTGACTCAGAAGTACGATAGTTCTTTAAGTAGCCTAGGCTATTCCACGGTTAAAAGTAAAGGCTGTTCATTTCCACTCAAGAGAGGCCTCTGTCTACCACCTCTCGTCTTTAAGGTAAAAACAGGTTACACACAACCTTAGATGAGGAATCATGCTGCAGGCTGCGCATGCTAGAATTATTTGGGACAAATCTCAGGGACACCCAGGGCCTGTGTTTGTCTGCTGCTGCCAATTCACTGGGAATTTGAAGACATTAGTCATTGTTATCAGTAAAACTGGTTCTTGCAAAATCATGCCCAAGGGCAGTATTTATTTGTATGGCATACACAGGTCTTGATATTGTATGATGGAACACTGTCATATTCTATGGTAGAACACATACACATAATACATAGTTTTATGAAAATCTCTCATTTCAGTCAATGATGAATCTTCATCAAACACACACAGTAAACACAATCTAAGATAAGTCATGTGTCCTTGGTGATTTACTTGTAGTGAGAAAGGACAGTCATCATTTCATACAGATTGATTCTATGCTACTGCAAGGTAAGGTAAGTTAGATCATTCAACTTTGGATTTATCCACTGATTTATTTGCAAGGACTGAGCCATAGTGATTTTATCATTCCAAGATGAAAATGCATCACTGATCAAAGCATCACATTAAATCATGAAAACAATTTCAGGTCAAAGTCCAAGTTAAGACCTTCAAGGGAAATTGTGATAGAGATTCATAAAAAAAGCTTCTGTCCTTAATAAAATATCTGTTACATCACCCAGTCGTTTTACCCACTTCAACAAGTACCTGAAGGAAAGTCTGACCACATTACCCTCCTACTGGGCCAGTGATTGGTGACTAAAATACACGTAACCTTAATTACTCACCTTGAAATGTGGAATATGTTGTGTTGTTTTAAAGCAATGAGGAAAATAAAGTGTTTGCCAAAAAAATGTGGTGTGCATATTTTTATGGAATGTTAACATTCCCTGTAAAATACAGATTGATGGTGAAAAAAAACAAACACTGAGGAGCCATGTAAAATACTACCATCTGGATGCACCTTCAAACATGTACCAATCTGGCAAGTCCAACAAATATTTTGGAGAACAAAAACCACAAATTGCACCTTTAAAAACAGACTGTTCAGTGTCCACATGACTTCACTGATGCATACTGTTAACGTGGCTTTGTTGCATAAAGAGTGAAGTTATGCTAAACTTTCTGTTAGGGAAGATTTTATTTTGCCTCTCTAGTTTGTGTTTTTTAAAGAAAATCCTCTCCCAAATTAAAAATTAAAACAGTATAATCTATTTACATTTGGATTAATATACTGTGTATATTATTGAAAACAGCTCTTTTGTCCTTTTTATTTTCAATGAATTTAAAAAAAAAAAGATGTATTATGTGCTGATTGATGGCAACAGGAAATCTGCTTAATTTGAATTAATGCATACTGATTGCTTTCTTAATAGTCTCTAAGGGATCTTGGAAATCAGACAATCCCTCACCGCAGTCTCAATTCAATTAGACTGATGAATTATTTCATTGGTTTCAGTTCATTAGAATTCTAGTACATTTTATGGGGCTTTAGAATATGCTTTAGAAAACTGTTATTGTAGCAGGCCAGTAGGCCTTACACATGTACCGGCTCTCTAACCAGCTCTCTAAAAACTAATTTATATTGAAGGGATGCAAGATGATCTATTTGTGTTTATGCTGTTCAGTTCCTTTGCTGTCTTTGTCTTTCCCACTCCGGATGATTATTAATTTCTCCATGAATAGGCACAGCACTTCACAGTTTTTTATTGTCGTTGGTTAGTAATTGCTTGAGATGTAGAATGAGTAACATCACACAATATTCTGCAGTAAAACATATACACAGATTGTCAATAAAAGGAAGTCTAACAATTTGAAATGGCTCCTTTATTTTTAAAAGTTAAGTATCTCATGGAATGTGGTTGTTGAGCCAGTAAAGGTTTTATTAACTAAATAAAAACAATGTCTGAAGTGGCAAATCATTAACTTTCCTGCATTGATTCAGTTCACCTTTCAAATGATAATGTGATTTAAAATGTACAAGATTGCAAGTGATTGCAAGTACTGTCACATACAGACTGGCCAAATTGAATCTGTCCTGTGGGATCAAAGAGGAAGTATGGGCAGAATCTCAACAATCATTTCAGTGACCACATGGATCCACACAGCCTGTAGCAACATTTTCAGGTCATCACAGACCACAGGCCTGCCTTCCCAACATGCTGTAATGACCCCTCCTTACCAGACAGACTCAATCAATTTACACACACTTCCAGGCCTCCATTACCAGCGCAGCACAGGAAATGATAACAGCACCCAGGGAACTAATTCAGCTTCCTCCAGCCAGGGTGAAGAGTGCCTGCTCCAATGTTAATCCCCCCTAGGCTGCTGCCAGTGAAGTGTTTCAAGTGTCTGGTCGTGCAACTTATTAAAGCCTGCCTTCCCACAAACCTAGACCCCTTACAGTTTGCATACAGAACCGACTGGTCCACATCTGAAGTAGTCTTCACTACCCTCCACCTCACCCTGTCCCTTCTGGAGAACCTTGATGCACACGCCAGACTCCTCTTTATTGACTTCAGCTCGGCCTTCAACACCATCAGACCACAGCAGTGTGGAGCAACAGATACAGTCTCCTGAATGTTGAGAGGACCAGGGAAATTATTACTGATTTCAGGAATCTCTCGTCAAGAAGGCCCAACAGTGGCTGCATCCAGGCTTAAGTGGGCTAACCTACCCAATCCGGCCCTCATCACCTCCTACAAGGGACCAGACAGTGTTCTAACCTACTGCATCCCTTGCAGGGAAGGTCACTAGTGTCCCGCTCCCATCCCTGCCAGAGGTCTTCAACCAGCCTCTAGCGTTTCTAAGTTCCAAAGTTTTTTACCTTAATATAACAGAAAAAAAGTAATTTCAAAGTCATTTTGATGGTAAACAAACGTGTAATAGGGAGAATCATGGGCCTAGCATAGCTGGCAGCGCCTTACAGGTGGAAAACCAGCCCTGCAGTCTGGCTAACGGCGAGTCAGAGATATTTCGCAAGAATCCTGAAACATTACCTGGTCAGTATAGCTCTTTGGAGATTGTCTTTGCCTGTTGCTAGTCCTTGGGCTCCAAAACAAATGCACATGCACTGTGTCCTTTCCACAGCCTGTTCTCCTTGCATCAGGGAGGAAGTCCAGGGATGAGTTCCAGGGATGAGGTCCAGGGGTTCCTGCACTAGGATGGTACAGTTTCTTAACAGCTTCATAATTCAGGCTGTGTGCACACACAGTCACCCACACACTAAACAATTTACCACCAATTGTGCAAGACACTTCTCTCACTAGTGGCATCTCGTATGACCCACCAGCAGGAGATTTGGGTTTTGTGTAGCCTATGTGTTCAATTATTTATGCACACTGTTGGTTCAGGAGAAACCTTACTTCCTTCGTAATTGTACGCAAGTGCATGAGTAAATAAAAATAAAAGAAATCTTGAAAGTGTAAAGATGATTTTAAGTGTCACCCATTCCCTATACTGCCGATAATGCATCTCGAGTAGTATAAGATTCAAAAGTAATTAATTGTTACACCTCATGATATGTGTTTACCTCATTGTCCATCAGTCTGGTGACCTGCTGATACTGCTTGCCAGACAGCAGTAGCTGAGACAGTGTGGGGTTAGGGTGAGGGAGGGGGGAAGCTCACATCACTGCTGCCCTGGGCTGTCTGTATGACTCTCTCTGTTCGGTTGTTGGCAGTACAGATTCCACACCATGCCACCAGTCAGGAGGATCTCTGTTGTGCTTCTGCAGAAAGGTCGTCGGATTTTGGTCCTCATGCCAACCTTTTCCAGCCATGTAGAGTGGAGGAGGCGTTGGTATGCTTTTGGCATCACGTAGCTTTCTAAAAGTGAGGCTTTTTGTCTGTATTCTTGATTTTGTCTGGTGATCAAATGATTCCTTACCTACAGTCAGCTGTCACCACTGAGCCGTAGCTGTAACTGATAGGCTGTCAATCATTGCTCAGAACAGCATATCTCCAAAGCAGCCGGTGCAGAATTAGCCAACCTGAATTCCACCATTTCCTTTCACTTATCTGCCTTGTGATGCCTTGTGATGCCAGCTGATGGCCATATTTCATTTGTAGTCACAATAGTTGAAAGTTGAAATCTGTAAAGAATAACAATTCATAGTTCATTTAAGTTTAGACCATGAAAAACACAAAGGCTTTAGAGCAAGGCTTGTTAATTCAGGCTGTACGGTCAGAATGATAATTTTGTCAATCCAAGGACAGAGAAACTCGTTATCTTTGTGTCTGACCTCTAGACAATATGCAGACAGTGTCAGTCTAAGAATTGCATTGTCTATTGACAAGTGAAATGAAATACTGTTTCTTTTAAGTGTACTGTGTTCTGCGTGGTGATGTTGAGTTGGACTGGACAAAGACAGAAACGAGTCACTAGGCTTTTTTCCAGGTGAGGTGAGTATCTCCTGTCCAGCACATTATATCAAGAAGACAGTGTCCTACGAATCCAGCTACCTGCTCTTGGAGATTAGCATCTTTCAGCCAAAGAAGTGTCTTATCTCCCCTCTCTCCTATATGATTTCTCTTCCTCTGATTGTTGACCGCTGGTGTCATCTGAAGGTGAGGCTTTGCTCCTTAAGCCATATAAATGGGTCTACCTGCCCCATGTCATTTCTGGGGCAATTTCTTGCTCGCTTTCCTTTCCAAGCAGGATACTGCCTGCCATATTTCTTCAGGTCCACAGGGTTAGTGTTTGCTTCAGCTATCCAATTCTTTGTGCTGACAGCTTTCTCCCTGGATCTGTAACAGTTGCTTTTGCTATCAGGGCAGGGCAACTGAGACACAGGCAGTGCTGATGCAACACACACACACACACACACACACACACACACACACACACACACACACACAGCCTTCAATTCAGTAGGAATTTAAAAGAAGCTTATTGCTTTCTGTGGCTTTCACCTCGGTCAAAAAATGATTTCCCATTAAAAGCTAGGACTGTCCAGTTAGCGACTTAGCGTCCCTCTACATGCCCTCCTGTCCCTGTTGACCCTTGACACATAATGATTCTTATAATACTGTGTAAAGAAAACCTTGGAACACATTAATATCTTTCTCACACAGCATACACATCACAGGCGGAATACTAATGACCTTGTTAACAAACCATCCAATGAGTTCATTAATGGTAATCAAGGCTCAGCACTCCTGCAGTGAATCCCCCACTGGCTATTAATGAGCACTAAAGTAAATACGCCGAGCCTCTAAAGATGTGTGAAGAGCTAACAGCATCGAATCAATCAACTAGACTAAAATGTATTTAGAACAAGTAAAACAATTCCATTTGATATGGTCAGCTTGGTAAGAGGGATGGGGAGGGGAAGGGGTCAGAAGGAAGGAAGTCATCGACTGTTCTGTAATTAGTGACTCATTTTCTATACCCAAAAGCCTGTGGATGAAAATAATTAGAGAGGTTTTGTCAGGCAAACTGAAGTTATCGTCATACTCCACAACAAACACAAAGCATGTTTTCCATGACAAATAAGTGTTTGTTTCCTTGTTACTTTTGCTTTTCTCCTTCTTTTGCTTCTTTGTACGACAAAGGTTTCGTATGTAACACATTAAGCAAAGGGGTCATTGATTCTACCTACTTTTCAGCAGGTTATTTCAAATAGACGGTCGATAACTATCCACACATTTACATGGTGGGTTTTAAATCATGTACAGTAGTTTCAGATTTGTTCAAATTGTTTGCTATTTTGTCCTTGATGTATTGGTGTCTTAATTCACATAACCTGATTCACACAGACCGAAACAAACTAAACTAACCTTTTGAACCACAGACAAAGTGAAAGAGAGAAGGTCATATAAATGGGACTAGAAGCAGAAATAAACCTGCTAACCTATAGGTGTTCTGTAACAGTATAGGCTATACAATTTTACTATGCTTAAATGCAATGATGGATGGATAACACAAACCAACATAATGTGTAGTTATTCAGACATTTGTTATCATTTGTAAACATTCAACAGAGGAGCATCACGAGACAGAGAGAGAGAGAGAGGGGGAGGAGAGGAGAGGGGGGGTGAGAGAGTGTCAGACACCAAACAGGACGAGGACCACAAAAGCGTCACGTTAGAAAGTTTATTTAAGGGTTGGGGGTTACAGGGGTTTCAGGGGTTCAGGAGTTCAAGTCTGCGTGTGTGTGTTCCCCAATAGCCGAGCAGCAATGGCAGGAGCTGGATGATCCGGGGAAGTCCTGGGAAACACACACACAACAGCAATTGAAGCGAAGCAGCAGTACAGTCAAGGGCTAGGCTGTATTAAGTAGAAGAGACGGAAGGCAGGTCAAGATTACGGGGCTGGAGATCAAAGAAGTAGTCGGCGGGTCTGGGTTCACAGGCAAAGAGTCAGAGTCGTTTTCCAAGACAGGCAGGTAACTGGTGCGGGTTTGCAGGCGATCTGACAAGTGTGGACTGAAAAGCAAGGCTTTATATACGGGCATGATGAGTGGTGAATGCAGTGCAGCTGGTAGGTAAACGAGGGTGAGGCAGAGCAGAGCAGGAACAGGTGGAGGTCATCAGACTTTAATCAGCGTGTTACCAGGCAGAGAGAGCTCATGACAGAACCCCCTGAGGGGCGGCCCCAGAAGTCCCCAAAGTGACACCTGCGCCAGGGGGGGGAGGGGGCCGGTGGAGGGCTAGGAATTCCTCCGGCGGTCAGTGAACATCCTCATCCTCGGAGGGGGAGCTGGAGGGTGGTGTGGACAGAAGGCGGGACAGGTACCAAGACAGGGGTCAGGGTCAGGCGCAGGATGGTTAGGGACCCCTCTGGGGCGGCCCCTACGGTTACAGGTTGATCAGGATGCAGGCGGTGGAAGTGGCGATGAGTGTCCGGTCCACAATCCGACTGGCTGGCACCCAGGTTCTCTCCTCAGGCCCATAGCCCTCCCAGTCGGCCGAGATACTGGAGGCCCCTACCTGCCCGTCTGGACCCGAAGCAGCAGGCGTCGAGCGGTGTACACCAGCCCACCGTCAGCGAGGCGAGGAGGAGGGAGGAGGAAGCGGCACGGGGACCAGCGGGCTTTCATCGCGTCGGCTTGACTTTGAAACATGGAAAGTAGGGTGCACCCTCATGGAGGATGGCAACTGGAGCGGACTGCGGTTGGGCTGATGACCCTCTGGATAGGGAGCGGGCGAGGAATCGAGGTGCCAGTTCTGTGATTCCACCCGCAGTGGGAGATCCTTGGCTGACAGCCACACCTTCTGGCCAACACGGTGGCCCGGGTGCAGCGATCTTGGTTAGCCCCAGTGGCATAGCTGACAGCTGACTTGAGTAAGCGTGGCACGAGCTTGTGACCAGGTGCAGCCCAGCGGGGGCATAGGCGAGGGCAGATGGGCAGGACACATCTCCCTCCTGGCTGGGGAACAGGGGGCTGGTAGCCATACACACACTGGAAAGGTGACATACCAGTGGCAGAGCAGGTGAGGGAGTTGTGAGCATACTCTATCCCGCGTCAGTTGTTGTGCCCAAGCCTGGGGTTTCTGCGAGAAACCATGCACCATGGCGCCTTCTCCAGCTCCTGGTTTGCCCTTTCGGATTGACCATTGGACTGGGGGTGGAACCCAGAGGTGAGACTCACTGTGGCCCCTAGAAGACAGCAGAACTCCTTCCAGAATGTGGAGGTGAATTGCGGACCTCGGTCAGAGACAACATCCCTGGGGAGCCCGTGTAGGCGGAAGACATGATCAAGAACAGCCTGGGCAGTCTCTCTGGCAGATGGCAGTTTAGGGAGGGAATGAAGTGTGCCATCTTGCTGAACCGGTCAACCACAGTGAGAATGACCGTCATCCCACCTGATGGTGGGAGGCCAGTTACAAAGTCCAAGGAGGCGTGGGACCAAGGTCGTGTGGGCACAGGCAAGGGCTGGAGTAAACCAGCGGGGGCAGTGGAGGACTTGTTCTGATTGCAGGTGGGGCAGGCACGGGGCGAATTCTCGGACATCCCTTCTCAAAGCAGACCACCAGAAGCTGGGCAAGGAGATGGCAGGTGCTTGGCGAGCCCGGGGGGCAAGCAAAGGCCGGGAGTTGTGTCCCCACTGTATGACCGGGACCTCAAATTCTCTGGGACAAAGAGGCGACCGTCTGGGCATGCACTGGGACTGGGATGGTCACGGAGGGCCTCCTGAATTTCCTCCTCGATATCCCAGGTCAGGGCAGCTTCTGGCCTTGAGGATCGGGCAGAATTGATGCAGGTTCCTGGGAAGGGGCGTCATCCTTAAGAAACTGGCGGGAGAAAGGCGTCCGGCTTGGTGTTCCGAGAACCTGGGCGGTATGACAGGGTGAAGTTGAATCTGGTGAAAAACAAGGCCCAGGATTAGGGGTTGGCCTGGGGAGCTGAGCAGGTGGAAGCGGATGGTCTCTCGGTGGTTTCCTGACACCATCATTGAGATGGGGGCTGTGATGTTAGTAACTGTGCCAATTGCGTGACCGTCCAGGGCCGGGCTGGAACAGGAGTGGACAAGCGATGGTTTTCCAAGCCCAGCTGGCGAGCAAGTCCTGTGTCAATAATGTTTGCTTCTGCGCCAGAGTCCACCAGGGCTGCCAGGGTGTGGGTGGAATCAGACAGGTGAAGACAGACTTGGATGAGGGGTTTCGGGCTGATGGAGGCGGAATGTTCATTGAGCTCATCCGTTCCTCCTACATCCGGTGAGCTCCGGCCTTTGCTGGACAGGTAGCGACTTCGATGACCATCACCACCACAGTACAGGCATAAGTTGGAGGTGATGCGTCGCTGGCTCAGCAGGGGTTAGGGAGGCGGCCGATCTCCATCGGTTCAGACTGGTCCGGCTGGCTAGGCGGTGTGGCAGGTCTTGGACAGAAGGGCAGTTGGGACACTCCGTGTGCTGGTGGATGGACTCTGGCCCCTCTCTCGGCAGCCGGACCTGGATCCTGCGGTTCGTCACGGACAGCCAGAGCAATGGCTTCATCAAGAGTGGGGGTTGATCATGGGAAACCAGCTGCGTCCTTAATGTAGTCCGCCAGGCTGTGGAGGAAGGCATCCACCAATGCTTCCATGTTCCAGGAGCTCCGACTTGCCACAGTTCGGAAGTCAATGGAGTAATCCGCAACAGTCCTTCTGCCTTGGCGAATACTCATCAGGGTCGAGATGCCTCAGCTGTGGTGGATTCCAAATCGAATACCTTGAGCATCTCCTCTGCGAATAGGTTGAAGGTTGCACATGCTGGGGTCTGGCGCTCGAACTCCGCCGTTCCCCAGAGTCGAGCTCGGCCCGTCAGGTGAGTGATCACGTAACCGACCCTCGCCCCTTCAGTGGCAAAAGTCCTGGGTTGCAGGGTAAACTGGACCGCGGCAGCTCGTCAGGAGCGCCCGTACCTGGGTTGGGTCGCCCGCTGAACCGCTCTGGGTTGCCAATCCTGGGTTCTGGGGCTCCGGCAGCCCGCGGCAGCAGTGGACTGGGCAGGAGACTTCGGGTGCTGGGCGGTGAGCAGGCTGGCTGGGGCTGGGCGGTGGGAGCAGGCAGAGGAGAAAGGTTGGTGAGAAGTTGAATGATCATTGCAAGTTGTTGCTGTTGCTGCTGGAACTGCTGAAGCTGTTGGTAGGCAGCTTGAAGTAAGGAGGCAGTGTCAGCAGTGTTGCGGTTTGCCTCTGTCTCAGTCTCTTCCAGGCGTTGCATGGCGGTGGGTGGTTCTGGTTAAATCCGGTTTCCATGCTGGATTCGACCGTGCGCTGGGTCCATGTTTGGTCAGATCGTACTGTCAGACACCAAACAGGGCGAGGACCACAAAAGCGTCCGCGTTAGAAAGTTTATTTAAGGGTTGGGGTTACAGGGGTTTCAGGGGTTCCGGGAGTTCCAAGAGCCTGCGTGTGTGTGTTCCCCAATAGCCGAGCAGCAATGGCAGGAGCTGGATGATCCGGGGAAGTCCTGGGGAAACACACACACAACAGCAATTGAAACGAAGCAGCAGTACAGTCAAGGGCTAGGCTGTATTAAGTAGAAGAGAGGCGGAAGGCAGGTCAAGATTACGGGGCTGGAGATCAAAGAAGTAGTCGGCGGGTCTGGGTTCACAGGCAAAGAGTCAGAGTCGTTTTTCCAAGACAGGCAGGTAACTGGTGCGGGTTTGCAGGCGATCTGACAAGTGTGGACTGAACAGCAAGGCTTTATATACGGGCATGATGAGTGGTGAATGCAGTGCAGCTGGTAGGTAAGCGAGGGTGAGGCAGAGCAGAGCAGGAACAGGTGGAGGTCATCAGACTTTAATCAGCGCGTGTTACCAGGCAGAGAGAGAGCTCATGACAGAGAGAGGGGGTGAGAGAGGGAAAGGGAGAGAGAAGGGGGGGTGAGACAGGGAGAGAGAGAGAAGCTGTCAGTTTATCCGGTTTTCAGTTTAATATTGAAATAAACCCATTGTGACATATACTGTACATGTTACGTATACCAAAGTGTGAAAAGCAGACTTGTAGACATGGCATGACCAAGTTTCTGTCCATGATTGCCATCGTTATTATTTGCATTTCCACTTCACTAAACATCAGCAGTGGTGGTGGTGGAGACAGGAGCTCGGGATGTCCGTAGCTGGGCACTCACTGGGGCAGTAGCACTGCTCATTTGGGCCCACAAATGTGTGAATGCTCCCCTCTCCCCATTTTATTGAACTTATTTTGACCTAATTTA
The DNA here is from genome assembly GCF_017589495.1 of Alosa alosa. Lineage (NCBI taxonomy): Eukaryota > Metazoa > Chordata > Actinopteri > Clupeiformes > Clupeidae > Alosa > Alosa alosa. The sequence continues at coordinate 35,165,254 of NC_063195.1, read as the reverse complement.
TCAGTTGGCTTATAGCTGTTTCTTGTTTTGGATGTCACTAACAAGATGACACAATAATGAAATAATTTATGAGCCAATGCATGAGTCTGTCTGAGTGCTTTTAGAGAAGGGATAGTGTGGGATAGTAGTTCAGTTTTTGTTTGTCTGAAATTACAAACAGAAGGCAGTGACTTCAAACATCTGATTGCATTTGCTATATTCCCTGAACAGTGCAGCTTAGGCTCCATTCTCCATTCTGAAGGCCAAAACCACCATGTTAATTAGCATTGTCCATTAGCATTGCCCTTCTCTTGCTATGTTCTGCAAATATCCGTAAATGAATTTCTCTGCTACATCTCCAAAACACAGTCAATCAGCTTGCTTTTCCAAAACTCTCACTCCCTCCATCTAAGAGGAGATTAAATGCACCCCTGAGAGCTCACGAGGCAGAATGATTTAGAGCTGTGTCATGCTGCCTGACTGCTCACCCAGCAGGTTCCCTGAAATTGTTTAGGAAGAGACCCTGCTGGCTAAATCCTCCGTTTGCCTAGTTGTGATGCCGTTCTCACTGAAATGGGAAGAAATGGCCTATTTGAATAAGCTGGTCTTGCGTGTTGGGGAGTTCACCAGGCAAACACACAGGGGATGTGTTCCTTTCAAACAGCTTTTTTTTCCTATTTAAAAAGAAAACATCTGTCATAAGCGGATAATGGCATTTCATTTATGTAGTTAATTGTTTTGCGCTTTTCAGTGTAGCTGTAACAAATGAATTGCAAATAAACTCTTTGTTATTTGTCATCCTTGCTGTTGTGAAAGACTGCTTCGTGAGGTTATGCATTCATTCTCATTCGTGGACGATCAATACTGATGTCGTGATTTTCAAGTCGGAAGAAGATTTAAACACCCTCCCCTCAATTTGTGCACTTGTAACATCCATTAGGGACACAATAGGAAAGCTTTTAGTAAATCAATATAAAGCAGGCAGAAGAAAAAATACAGATTTAACTGCAACTGTGTGTGTGTGTGTCAGTCAGTCTGCCTGTATGTTTGTGCATTGTCATCAGATTTGTCATACACAGCAGCCTGTGGCCAGACCAGTGGACACCCTGCCTCAGCTGGGTCTAAGCAGCGGTGGGTTTGGTCAGTAGTTGGATGGGAAAACTAAGTACCTGCTGGGAGTGCTCTTGGGTGACTTAGATGGCAATCAAACCAAAAAATCCCATCTCAATGTCCCAGTACAGTGGTCTTTAAAATCTCATGGCACTTGTCACAAAGAGTAGTGGGATCCCCGGAGTCCTGGCTAAATTCCCAACCTGGCTCATTCAATCTGGCCCACTAATCATCACCCAGTGTGATTCATTTCATTCCCTCTCTCTTCTCCTCAAGCTGATCAGTGGTGTGCGTTCTGGCGCATAATGGCTGCCATGCATCACTCAAGTGGATGCTGCACATCTTATGGTGGTGTTTAGTGATGTTCCCCCTTCACTGTAAAGCACTTTAAGTGTCTTGAGAGGGGAAAGGAAGGGGGGTCTATCTCTCATGCTTCTATCTCTCACACTTCTGTCTATCTCTCGTCTATTTGAGATTCTCTTCAGGTGAGAGCAGCACATCTTGGAGTGGATGAAATAAGTGATGGGGTAAATGAACGCATGCTCTCTTCAAGAGCGAGAGGTTGAATGAGCGAGCGATTCACTGACTGAATGAATAAGTATTGAGATGGAGGGCATCTGGAAGTCTGAGAGGCAGAATGACTGCGAGAGAGAGGGAAAGAGAGAAAGAGAGAGAGAGACTGGCAGATGGCAGATAATAAAGAGATAATAAGAGTGATAAACTAAAAAGCTCTTTCAGTGGGAAAAAGGGAATGAGCTCAGAGTGAACCACACAGCAGGGTGGATCATTCCAGTGCACAGGTGGTCCATCCCACTGCATGGGGTAAGATTAGTGCAGGTGTGCTGATGATGGTCCATCCCTGGAGATGGAAATTATGCAATTCACTGCTCCTCGCTATATAATCCTCCCATCACACACACACACACATTGTTGTTCTTGTTCATGCTGAAGCATGTTAATGATCATGGCACAGTTGGAGAGAGAGACTGCAGACTCCTAAACCCTCAAGTTTTCTTTTTGAATCAATAACGGTTTCCTCATACATAATTTCTCTACAATTTACAATTTCAAATAGCCTAGATTAGAACTAATACTTTAGTCATAATAATGACAGATAAACGCACATGTTTTAGCCACCCACTAGGCTGTGCATTATTCAGATTTGTGGGTGGAAATCTTCAACTGCTTCAACAAACAAAATCACCAAAAGACCGCACAGCACACTAACTTTGTTTTTCATCAGTGCCGATTGCTCTGCTGATTATGCATAGGATTTTAGCCTTTTTGGAGTTTATAAGCTAGTTTTTTTCCCATTTAAATGTCTTCTTGATGCATTAAATGCTTCGTCTAGTAATAAGAGGAAATCAAATTTGTCTGCCACATTGAAACACAGCTTGCTTTTTCAAACTTCTCTGTTTGTCTCTCTCACTCTCCCTCCTTCTAAAAGTGAGGGACATGCTTTCTGACCAGGTCTGTTTGTGACAGAATGTTTGAGAAAATCTGATTGCAGGATTTCAAAAATGAATTCCAACCCTTCACAACTCATTGTTGCGGCTGACCACACTAACCTTCAGGCTGCCTAGCAAGGCCTCACAGACGGAAGGAAATCACTGCTGTCCACCCCTAGTCTTTTAGTCCCACACATGGACATGACAGCTGATAGCATCGAAAACATGGGCCCCCTGGGCCCAGATGTATTAAGGGCCCCCCACTTATTGATGATTTGTTGATGATTTGTTGATATTGATTGATGATTTGTTGATATTGAGGTAATGATTCCATGCAAAGGCTTGGGCTTCTGGGCCCCCTGACCTCTTGGGCCCCTGGGCCTGGTAGGCCCGTGCAGTAATCCATCCCTGATCGAAAGTAGCCATGACGTGTTCAGATCAGAGTGTTGAGTGTAACAGTGACATGTAGCTCTGTCTGTTGCTGATAGGTTTCATCATCCCTGCTGTCTGATCACTGGCTCTTCTGGCCTGCACCTCACGGCAGTCTGGAGGTTTCATCTGGAGCTTTGGCTGTGGCAGCTGCAGCATCTGCCTGATCACAGCCATCTCACGCGTCACACCACTCAGGCAGGATGGCTCTATGTAGGCTACCACGGACGTCTGTTTGGTGAACTCAGGCTGTGTTTACAACGTGTGTGAAGTGTGCTAAACAGAAGATTCACACGAACAATGCGAGAACGCCACTGACCTTTATTCCCTGTCAGCATATCTCATACAGTGTGATTATTGGGTGTGAAACAGCTCTCAGCACAGGAATGCTGCAA